>NW_027649814.1:10000-25000 GCF_965287045.1 Carcharhinus amblyrhynchos
CCTGGGGGTGCAGAGGAGACTCACTGGGTCTCCCCAAACTGACAGAATTGTTCAAACAAGAGTTGGCCGTGACACAGAGAACAGCCAAAGAGGGAAGAAATATTGGTGTAAAACAGGGACTGGGACAGGCCTCAGATGAGGAAGGACAGAATTGGAGAAGATAGGGGGTGCTGGGGGTGCCGGGGGTGGGGGTAAAAAGAGACAAGACAGCGTTAGGGGAAGGAAAGGAAAAATAATAGCTCCAGAGGCAACACAACAGACCTTATTCCAGATGGAGTCGGCCACACTGCAGAGGACACATTTGGTCAGTTTCAGGGAGAATTGTTGGTGGTGGAAGAGATGATGGAGACAGGGGGGTAACATTCAGTCTACACAAGTGGAACCAGGGCAACATTCGGTGACCAAGGTGTGAAAGCAGCTGAGGGGGATCCACGGGAATGCTCGCAAATGGATTTCACAGGATCGTTCCCTGCAAGAAAAGGGAAAAACTTCCTGTTCAGTGATTACTGATCGATGCATTTCCATCTCAAACCGTGGCTACGATATTGGCCAGTGGGATAATATCCAGGCGGGGAATCCCTCTTCAGTTAGATTCAGAACTGGCTGCACAGTGGGAGAGTTTGAGGAAAGTCTTTAGGGATCAGACAGAGATTTCACCACCCACAGAGTTCAGGATTGGGAGAACGGATGAACAGAAGAACAGCTGAGCCAACACCGTGATGGATGGAGGAAGCGATCGGGTCCAGTTTTTCCTGCAGGACAACAGAGAGCCACTCTTTCCAGGGGAATATGGGGTTAACACCTTTCCAACCAGTGAGTGGTCGGGCAAACGGGAGGAGGAGAGTGAGTGGGAGACAGAGAGGCAGAGTTTGAGGGACTGAGTGAACATTCTCCCAAACAACATCAACAGTGATGGGATAAGCTTGGCAGAAAGGGAATCCTCCCAAACTGCCGACACCAGGAGACTGGGCTACGGGGAAACTAATAAGGACCGATTCTGTGTCAGGTGGGAAAAGGACCTTTTGCTGTATTAACCACCAGACAGACACGGTCCTCAGTTGATGGGGAGTCTGGCCTGCGATAGAGAGACTGGCTGGGCTAAAACTTTATCCAAACCAACAGCCTGGTATGGGTGAGATTCCCCAGTAAGAGAGTGACAGCGACATCACTAACAATGTGGGATCATTCCCATTTGTAAATACATATCAGGTTCGATAAAATGACAATCGGAGAGAATTTATAGATAAGCAACGTGAGTAACTGAGAATATTGATAAAATTTACCTCTGAGACTGTTCGTGAGTCAAAATACAGCGGGTTTTTATTTCAAAGCTCTGGGTTTGAACCCAGACATGTGGGAGAAACGGGTTCCAAACAAGGACTGCCAGACTGCTCCAGGAACACAAATAGAAGCCAGTATTTATACATCGGGAGTTTTAGTTACAAACAGGATGGAAACTCGCAATTCTGGTCACCGACACTCACACCTGACCATCTATACTCACACCTGACCATCTATATTCACACCTGACCATCTATACTCACATCTGACCATCTATACTCACACCTGACCATCTATACTCACACCTGACCATCAGTATTCACACCTGACCATCTATACTCACACCTGACCATCTATACACGCACCTGAGCATCTATATTCACACCTGACCATCTATACTCACACCTGACCATCTATACTCACCCCTGACCATCTATATTCACTCCTGACCATCTATACACGCACCTGACCATCTATATTCACACCTGACCATCTATACTCACACCTGACCATCTATACTCACACCTGACCATCTATGTTCACACCTGACCATCTATACTCACACCTGACCATCTATATTCACACCTGACCATCTATATTCACACCTGACAATCTATACTCACACCTGAGCATCTATATTCACACCTGACAATCTATACTCACACCTGAGCATCTATATTCACACCTGACCATCTATACTCACACCTGACCATCTATATTCACACCTGACCATCTATACTCACACCTGACCATCTATACTCACACCTGACCATCTATACTCACACCTGACCATCTATATTCACACTTGACCACCTATATTCACACCGGACCATCTATATTCACACCTGACCGTCTATATTCACACCTGACCATCTATATTCACACTTGACCACCTATATTCACACCGGACCATCTATATTCACACCTGACCGTCTATATTCACACCTGACCATCTATATTCACACTTGACCACCTATATTCACACCGGACCATCTATACTCATACCTGACCATCTATATTCACACCTGACCATCTATACTCACAACTGACCATCTACATTCACACCTGACCATCTATACTCACACCTGACCATCTATATTCACACCTGACCATCTATACTCACAACTGACCATCTACATTCACACCTGACCATCTATACTCACACCTGACCATCTATATTCACACCTGACCATCTAAATTCACACCTGACCATCTATACTCACACCTGACCATCTATACTCACACCTGACCATCTATATTCACTCCTGACCATCTATACTCACACCTGACCATCTATATTCACACCTGACCATCTATACTCACAACTGACCATCTATACACACCCCTGACCATCTATGCTCACACCTGACCATCTATATTCACACCTGAACATCTATACTCACAACCGACCATCTATACTCACACCTGACCATCTATATTCACACCCGACCATCTATACTCACACCTGACCATCTATACTCACACCTGACCATCTATACTCACAACCGACCATCTATATTCACACCTGACCATCTATATTCACACTTGACCACCTATATTCACACCGGACCATCTATATTCACACCTGACCGTCTATATTCACACCTGACCATCTATATTCACACTTGACCACCTATATTCACACCGGACCATCTATACTCATACCTGACCATCTATATTCACACCCGACCATCTATACTCACAACTGACCATCTACATTCACACCTGACCATCTATACTCACACCTGACCATCTATATTCACACCTGACCATCTATACTCACAACTGACCATCTACATTCACACCTGACCATCTATACTCACACCTGACCATCTATATTCACACCTGACCATCTAAATTCACACCTGACCATCTATACTCACACCTGACCATCTATACTCACACCTGACCATCTATATTCACTCCTGACCATCTATACTCACACCTGACCATCTATATTCACACCTGACCATCTATACTCACAACTGACCATCTATACTCACCCCTGACCATCTATGCTCACACCTGACCATCTATATTCACACCTGAACATCTATACTCACAACCGACCATCTATACTCACACCTGACCATCTATATTCACACCCGACCATCTATACTCACACCTGACCATCTATACTCACACCTGACCATCTATACTCACACCTGACCATCTATACTCACAACCGACCATCTATATTCACACCTGACCATCTATATTCACACTTGACCACCTATATTCACACCGGACCATCTATATTCACACCTGACCGTCTATATTCACACCTGACCATCTATATTCACACTTGACCACCTATATTCACACCGGACCATCTATACTCATACCTGACCATCTATATTCACACCTGACCATCTATACTCACAACTGACCATCTACATTCACACCTGACCATCTATACTCACACCTGACCATCTATATTCACACCTGACCATCTATACTCACAACTGACCATCTACATTCACACCTGACCATCTATACTCACACCTGACCATCTATATTCACACCTGACCATCTAAATTCACACCTGACCATCTATACTCACACCTGACCATCTATACTCACACCTGACCATCTATATTCACTCCTGACCATCTATACTCACACCTGACCATCTATATTCACACCTGACCATCTATACTCACAACTGACCATCTATACTCACCCCTGACCATCTATGCTCACACCTGACCATCTATATTCACACCTGAACATCTATACTCACAACCGACCATCTATACTCACACCTGACCATCTATATTCACACCCGACCATCTATACTCACACCTGACCATCTATACTCACAACCGACCATCTATATTCACACCTGACCATCTATACTCACACCTGACCATCTATACTCACACCTGACCATCTATACTCACAACTGACCATCTATATTAACACCTGACCATCTATATTCACACCTGACCCTCTATACTCACAACTGACCATGTATATTCACACCTGAACATCTATACTCACATCTGACCATCTATAGTCACCCCTGACCATCTATATTCACACCTGACCATCTATATTCACACCTGACCGTCTATACTCACACCTGACCATCTATATTCAGACCTGACCATCTATACTCACACCTGACCATCTATACTCACAGCTGACCGTCTATACTCACATCTGACCATCTATACTCACACCTGACCATCTATATTAACACCTGACCCTCTATACTCACACCTGACCATCTATACTCTCACCTGACCATCTATGTTCACATCTGACCATCTATATTCACACCGGACCATCTATACTCACACCCGACCATCTATACTCACCCCTGACCGTCTATACTCACAGCTGAACATCTATACTCACCCCTGACCATCTATACTCACCCCTGACCATCTATACTCACAGCTGACCGTCTATACTCACATCTGACCATCTATTTTCACACCTGACCATCTCGGGGAAATTGTGTCCTGCCTACATAACTCACATACACAACTTGGCAGGCTGAAATGAATTGTTCATCGCCAATCCACCTAACGTACACATCTTGGGACACTATGGGGCAATTTAGAGTGGCCAATCCACCTAACGTGCACATCTTGGGACAGTAATGGTCTATTTAGCATGGTCAATCCACCTTAATGACACATCCTGGGACACTAAGGGGATCTTAACATGTCCAATGCTCCTCTCATCCACATCTTCGGGTGCGAGAGGAAATTTAGCCTCGTCCATCCACCACTCGCACACATCTTGGGACATTTAATGGAATTTAGCATGGCCAATCTATACCTTGGGACACTAAGGGGAATTTAGCATGGCCAATCTATGCCTTGGGACACTAAGGGGAATTTAGCATGGCAAATCTCTTACACGTCTTGGGACACTCAGGGCCAATCCACCTCACCTACACATCTTCAAACACTCAAGGAGCAATTTAGCATGGCCAATCCACATCTTGTACACATCTTGGGACACTAAGGGGCAATTTAGCCTGGCCTACACACTTCTCGTATGCATCTTGGCACACTGACATGATTTTAGCAAGGCCAATCCACCTAACATGCCCATTTGGGACACTAAAGGGCAATTTAACATGGCCATTCCACCTACACTACACACATTGGGACACTTAGGGGCAACTTAGCATGGCCAATCCCCCTAACCTGCACATCTTGGGATAGTAACGGACAGTTTAGCATGGCCAATCCACCAAACCTCCACATTTTGGGACACTAAGACGCAATTTAGCCTGGCCAATTCACCTATCTTACACATCATGGGACACTCAGGGGATTTTAACATGTCCAATTCTCCTCTCATCTACATCTTGGGGGCTAAAGGAAATTTAGCATGGTCAATCCACCACTCACACGCATCTTGGGACACTAAGGGGAGAATTAGCTCGTCCAATCCCCCGAAGTTACACATGTTGGGACACTAGGGGGGAACCCACCTTACCTAAACATCTTCGAACAAAAAGGGGTAATTTAACGTGGCCAATCCACATCTCGTACACATCTTGGGACTGTAAGAGGATATTTTGTATGGCCAATTCAGGGCTCGTAAATATCTTGGGAAACTAAGAGGCAACTTAGCCTGGCCAATCCACCTCTCATACACATCTTGGGACACTAAGGGCCAATCCACCAAACCTCCACATTTTGGGACACTAAGAGGCAATTTAAGCACGGCCAATCCACCGAACATACATATCTTGGAACACTAAGGGGATTTTAACATGTCCAATTCTCCGCTCATCTACATCTCGGGACGCTGAAATTAATTTAGCCTGGCCAATCAACCTAACCCGCACATCTTTGGACTGTGGGAGGAAACCGCAGCACCCGGAGGAAACCCACGCAGACACGAGGAGAATGTGCAAACTTCACACAGACAGTGACCTGAGCTGAGAATCAAACCTGGGTCACTGGAGCTGTGAAGAATCAGTGCTACCCACTGTGCTGCCATGTCGCTGTTGAGTTTGTTGGTATTTTTCCATGTTGTAATTGTTGTTGGATTTATTGGTGTATTTCAATGTTGAGGTTGTTGTTGGATTTGTTCATATTTTTCACGTTGTGGTTGTTGTTGGATTTGTTGGTGTTTTTCAATGCTGAGGTTGTTGTTGAATTTGTTGGTGTTTTTTCAACGTTGATGTTGTTGTTGGATTGGTTGATGTTTTTTCAATTTTCAGGTTGAAGTTGAATTTGTTGACATTTTTCAAGCTTGAGGTTGATGTTGCATTTGTTTGTGCTCTTCACTGTTGTAGTTCTCGTTGGATTGGTTGGTGTTTTTGAATGTTGAGGTTGTTGTTAAATTTGTTGGTGTTTTTCACCATTGTGGTTGTTGTTGAAATTGTGTTTTTCAATGTTGATGGTGTTGGATTTGTTTTTTTCAATGTAGTGGTTGTTCTTGGAATTGTTAGTGTTTTTCACTGTCATGGTTGCTGTTGAATATGTTGGTGTTTTCATGGTTGAGGTTGTTGTTGGACTAGTTGATGTTTTTCAATGTTGTGGTTGTTGTTGAATTTGTTGGTGTTTTTAATTGTTGAGGTTGGTGTTGGAATTGTTGGTGTTTTTTCAATGTTGAGGTTGTTGTTAGATTTGTTGGTGTTTTTCAATGTTGAGTTTCTTGTTGGATTTGTTGGTTTTTTCTACATTGAGATTGTTGTTTGATTTGTTGGTGTTTTTCAATTTTGAGGTTGTTGTTGGATTTGTTGGTGTTTTTCAATGTTGATGTTGTTGTTGGATTTGTTGGTGTATTTAATGTTGAGGTTGTTGGATTTGTTGGTGTTTTTCAATGTTGATGTTGTTGTTGGATTTGTTGGTGTTTTTCAATGTTGAGGTTGTTGGATTTGTTGGTGTTTTTCAATGTTGAGGTTGTTGTTGGATTTGTTGGTGTTTTTCAATGTTGAGGTTGTTGTTGGGTTTGTTGGTGTTTTTTAATGTTGAGGTTGTGTGGGTTTTCTCCGGGTGCTCCGGTTTCCTCCCGCACCCCAAAAATGTGCTCTTAGGCTGATTGGTGCAACAAATTGTCCCTAAATTAGTCTCCCCTCAATCTTCCCCAATAGATGTAGACAAAGGTCATGGGTAGAGGAGGGCAGTCATAATGTTAAAATGGCGGCGGGGGCTCGTTAGGCCGAAAGGCCTGTTTCCTGGGCTGTGTTGTTCTTTGTTCTTTGTAACCTCAACATTGAAAAACGCCAACAAATCCAACAACAACCTCAACATTGAAAAGCACCAACAAATCCAACAACAACCTCAACATTGAAAAACTCCAACAAATCCAACAACAACCTCAACATTGAAAAGTACCAACAAATCCAACAACAACCTCAACATTGAAAAGCACCAACAAATCCAATAACAACCTCAACATTGAAAAGCACCAACAAATCTATCGACAACCTCAACATTGAAAAGCACCAACAAATCCAACAACTTCAACATTGAAAAACTCCAACAAATGCAACAACAATCTCAACATTGACAAACACCAACAAATCCAATCTAACAACAGCCTCAACATTGAAAACATCAACAAATCCAACAACAACCTCAAAATTGAAAAACACCAACGAATCAAACAATAACTCAAAATTGAAAAATATCTACAATTTCAACAACTACATCAGCAAAAACACCAACAAATCCAATAACAACCTGAGAATGACAAAAAAAATATTTCCAACAACAAACTAAACATCGAAAAACAACAATTTCGTACAACCTTGTCACACTACAGGGCAATATGTCATGGCCAATCAACCTAACCTACACATCTTGGGACAGTACGAGGCAATGTGGTTTGGACAACCATCTCAAACAACCATCTCAACATTGAAAAACACCAACAAATCCAACAACAACCCAAAATGAACCACCAACAAATCCAACAACAACCTGAGAAAGAAATCAACACCAATATTTCCAACAACCAAAAAATTAAAAACAAAACAAGTTCAACAACAACCTCAAAATGAAAAACTCCAACAATTTCAACAACAACCACAACTGCAAAAAACACCAACAAATCCAAAAACAACCTCAGTATTGGGAAAAACCCAAAAAATCCAACACCAACCTCAATATTGAAAACAACAACCTCAAAATTAAAAAAACAAATCCAACAACAACCTGAGAATGAAAAAAAATTCGAAAAACAAGCTAAAAATTAAAAAAAAACAAGTTCAACAAGAACCTCAACAGCAAAGAACAGCAACAATCCAACAACAACCTCAACATTGAAAAACACCAACAAATGCAACAACAACCTGAGAAAGAAATAAACACCAATATTTCCACCAACCAAAAAATTAAATACAAAACAAGTTCAGCAACAATCTCAGATTTTAAAACCATCAACAATTTCAACAACAACCACAACTGCAAAGAAAACCAACAACCCAACAACAACCTCAAAATTGAAAAACACCAACAAGAGCCAGACCCAGAGACCCAGAGACACAGAGACTCAGAGACAGAGAGACGCAGCGACACAGCGACTCAGAGACTCAGAGACACAGGGACACAGAGATTCAAAGAATCAGGGACACAGGGACACAGAGACGCAGGGACACAGAGACACAGGGACTCGGAGACACAAAGTTTCTGAGACAAGGAGGCACAGGTACACACAGACTGCAGGAATCAGAGACACAGAGACTCAGAGACCGAGGGAAACCGAGACACCGAGACCTGAGACTCAGAGACACAGAGACGCCAAGACACTGAGACTCTGAGACACAGTGACGCAGAGATTCAAAGACTCAGAGACACAGAGAAGCAACGACTCAGAGACTCAGAGATTCAAAGACTCAGAGACACAGGGACACAGAGACACCGAGACTCGGAGACACAAAGTTTCAGAGACAAGGAGGCGCAGGAACACAGAGAGTCCGAGACACCGAGACTCAGAGACACAGAGACACCGAGACTCAGAGACACAGAGACACCGAGACTCACAGACACAGAGACACCGAGACTCAGAGACACAGAGACTCAGAGACACAGAGACACCGAGACTCAGAGACACAGAGACTCAGAGACACAGAGACACAGAGACACCGAGACTCAGAGACACAGAGACACCGAGACTCAGAGACACAGAGACACCGAGACTCAGAGACACAGAGACACCGAGACTCAGAGACACAGAGACACAGAGACACCGAGACTCAGAGACACCGGGACACCGAGACTCAGAGACACAGAGACACCGAGACTCAGAGACACAGAGACACAGAGACTCAGAGACACAGAGACACCGAGACTCAGAGACACAGAGACACCGAGACTCAGAGACACAGAGACTCAGAGACACAGAGACACCGAGACTCAGAGACACAGAGACACAGAGTCTCAGAGACACAGAGACACCGAGACTCAGAGACACAGAGACACAGAGACTCAGAGACACCGAGACTCAGAGACACAGAGTCTCAGAGACGAAGAGACACATGGACACAGGGACACAGAGCCTCATAGACCGAGAGAAAAAGAGACACAGAGACACTGAGACTCACAGACTCACAGACGCACAGATTCAGACACACCGAGACACGAGACGCAGAGACACGGAGACACCGAGACTCAGAGACACCGAGACTCAGACTTTCAGAGACACAGACTCAGAGACACAGAGACAGGCACAGAGACACAGAGACTCAGAGACACAGAAACCCTGAGACTCAGAGACACAGAGAACATAAGAACATAAGAAATAGGAGCAGGAGTAGGCCATCTAGCCCCTCGAGCCTGCCCCGCCATTCAATAAGATCATGGCTGATCTGTCGTGGCTCAGTTCCACATTCCTGCCCTCTCCCCATAACCCTTAATCCCCTCGCTTATCAAAAACCCATCAACCCGCGTCTTAAAAATATTTAGTGAGGCAGCCTCCACCACTTCAACGGGCAGAGAATTCCAGAGATTCACCACCCTTTGAGTGAAGAAGTTCCTCCTCAACTCCGTTCTAAACCGCCCCCCCTTTATCTTGAGGCTGTGCCCCCTAGTCCTACTGTCCTTTCTGAGCGGGAAGAGTCTCTCCACCTCTATCCTATCCATCCCATTCATCATCTTATACGTCTCAATGAGATCTCCCCTCATTCTTCTAAACTCTAACGAGTACAAGCCTAGTTTATTCAGCCTCTCCTCATAGCTCAATCCCCTCAACTCCGGTATCAGCCTAGTAAACCTCCTCTGCACTCCCTCCAAGGCCAAAATATCCTTGTGTAAGTGCGGCGACCAAAACTGCACACAGTACTCCAGCTGCGGCCTCACCAATGCCCTATACAGCCGCAGCAAGACCTCCCTGCTTTTATATTCAATCCCCCTCGCTATGAAGGCCAGCATCCCATTCGCCTTCCTGACCACCTGCTGCACCTGCAAGCTGGGTTTTTGCGACTCATGCACAAGGACCCCGAGGTCCCTCTGCACCGTCGCCTGCTGCACTCTCTCTCTCTCTGTCTCTCTGTCTCTCTCTGTCTCTCTGTCTCACTCTCTCTCTCACTCTCTCTCTCTCTCTGTCTCACTGTCACTCTCTCTCCTTGTATCTGTCTCTCTCTCCCTCTGACTCTCTCTGTCTCTCTGTCTCTCTCAATCTCTGTGTCACTCGCTCTGTCTGTCTCTGTATTTCTGTCACTCTCTCTCACTCCTTGTCTCTGTCTCTCTCTCTCCCTCTGTGTTTCTCTCCTTCACTCTCCGTCTGTCTCTGTCCCTGTCTCTCTCTCTCTCTCACTCACTCTCTATCACTCTCTCTGTCTCTCTCTCTATCTCTCTCTCTCTCTCTGTCTCACTCTCTGTCTCTCTCTCCCTCTCTCTCACTGTCTCTCTCTCTCTCTCTCTCTCCCTCTCTCTCACTCTCTCTCTGTCTCTCTCACTCTGTCTCTCTCTCACTCTCTGTCTCTCTCTCCCTCTCCCTCACTCTCTCTCTCTCTCACTCTGTCTCTCTCTCACTGTCTCTCTCTCTCTCCCTCTCTCTCACTCTCTCTCTCTCTCTCTCACTCTGTCTCTCCCTCTCTCTGTCTGTCTCTCTGTCACTCACTCTCTCCTTGCCTCAGTCTCTCTCTCCCTCTGTGTCTCTCCCTGTCTCTCTCTTTCTCTCTCTCACTCTCTCCCTCTCTCTCTCTATCTCTGTCTCTCTCTGTCTCTCTCTCTCTCTCTTTCTATCTCTCTCTCTCTCACTCTCTGTGTCTCTCGTTCTGACTGACTCTGTCTCTCTGTCACTCTCTCTCACTCCTTGTCTCTGTCTCTCTCTCTCTCTGTCTCTCTCTCTCTCTCTGTCTTTGTCTCTCTCTCTCTCTCTGTCTCTCTCTCACTCTGCCTCTCTGTCTCTGACCCTCTCTCTCTCCCTCTGTCTCTCTCTTTGTCACTCTCTCTCACTCCTTGTCTCTGTCTCTCTCTCACTCTATCTCTCTGTATCTGTCCCTCTCTGTCTCTCTCTCTCTCTCTCTGTGTCTCTCGTTCTGTCTGACTCTGTCTCTCTGTCACTCTCTCTCACTCCTTGTCTCTGTCTCTCTCTGTCTCTCTCTGTCTCTCGCTCTCTCTGTCTCTCTCTCTCTCACTCCGTCTCTCTGTCTCTGCCCCTCTCTCTCCCTGTCTCTCTCACTCTCCCTGTCTCTCTTTCAGTATCTCTCCCTCTCTCAGTCTCTCTCTGTCTGTATCTCTCCCTCAATGTCTCTCTCTCTCTCTCTCTGACTCTGTCCCTCTCTTGCTCTCACTCTCTGTTTATCTAACACTCTGTCTGTCTTTCTCGGTCTCTCTCTGTCTCTTTCTTTCTCTCTCTCTCTGTCTCGCTCTCTCGCTCTGTCTCTCGATCTGTCTCTCTCTGTCTCTCTCTCTCCGATCACTCTCTCTCTCTGTCTCTCTCTCTCACTCTCTCTCTGTCTCTCTCTGTCTCTCTCTCTCTCTCTCTCTCTGTCTCTCGCTCTGCCTGGTTCTGTCTCTCTGTCTCTGTCTCTGTCCCTCTCTCTCAGCCCGTCTTTCTCTCTTTATCTCTCTCTCTGTCACTCTGTCCCTCTCTCTCTCTCTCCCTCTGTCTCTCCCTCTGTTAATCTCTCTCTCTCTCTGTCTCAGTCTCTGTCTGTCTCTCTCACTCTGTCTCTCCCTCTCTGTCTCTCACTCTGTCTCTAACTACGTCTCTGTCTCTCTCTCTCCATGTCTCTCTCTGTCTCTCTCTCTCTCCCTCAGTCTCTCTCTCTCTCTCTGTCTCTCTCTCACTCTGTCTCTCTCTCTCTCACTCTGTCTCATTCTCTCCCTCCCTCTGTCTCTCTCGCTGTCTCTCTCTCCCTTTGTCTCTCTCTCTCTGTCACTCTGTTTTCCACTCTCTCTCTCCCTCTGTCTCTCCCTCTGATAAACTCTCTCTCTCTCTGCCTCTGTCTCTCTCTCACTCTCTCCCTCTCACACTGTCTCTCTCTCACTCTCTCTCTCTGTCTCTCACTCTGTCTCTCACTCTGACTCTGTCTTTCTCTCTCTCTGTCTCTATCTGTCTCTCTCTCTCTCTCTCACTGTCTCTCTCTCTCTCTCTCTCTCACTCACACTCTCTCTCTGTCTCTCTCTCTGTCTCTGTCTCTCTCTGCCTCTGTCTCTGTCTCTCTCTCTCTCTCTGTCTCTCACTCTGTCTCTCAGTCTGTCTCTGTCTGTCTGTCTCTGTCTGTCTCACTCTGTATCAATCTCTCTCTAGCTCCCTCTTTCTCTCTCACTCTGTCTCTTGCTCTCTCGCTCACACTATGTCTCTATCTCTTTGTCTCTCACTCTGTCTCTCTCTCTTAGTCTCTCTCTGTCTCTCTCTCTGTCTCTCTCTCTCTCTCTGTCTCTCTCTCTCTCACTCTCTGTGTCTCTCGCTCTGACTGTCTCTGTCTCTCTGTCAATCTCTCTCACTCCTTGTCTCTGTCTCTTTCTCCCACTGTGTGTGTCTCTCTCTCTCTCACTCTCTCACTCTGTCTGTCTCTCTGTCTGTCTAGCTCTCCGTCTCTCTCTCTCTATCCCTCTCTCTCTCTCTCCCTCTGTCTCTCCCTCTGTTAATCTCTCTCTCTCTCTGTCTCAGTCTCTGTCTGTCTCTCTCACTCTGTCTCTCCCTCTCTGTCTCTCACTCTGTCTCTAACTACGTCTCTGTCTCTCTCTCTCCATGTCTCTCTCTGTCTCTCTCTCTCTCCCTCAGTCTCTCTCTCTCTCTGTCTCTCTCTCACTCTGTCTCTCTCTCTCTCACTCTGTCTCATTCTCTCCCTCCCTCTGTCTCTCTCGCTGTCTCTCTCTCCCTTTGTCTCTCTCTCTCTGTCACTCTGTTTTCCACTCTCTCTCTCCCTCTGTCTCTCCCTCTGATAAACTCTCTCTCTCTCTGCCTCTGTCTCTCTCTCACTCTCTCCCTCTCACACTGTCTCTCTCTCACTCTCTCTCTCTGTCTCTCACTCTGTCTCTCACTCTGTCTCTGTCTTTCTCTCTCTCTGTCTCTATCTGTCTCTCTCTCTCTCTCTCACTGTCTCTCTCTCTCTCTCTCTCTCACTCACACTCTCTCTCTGTCTCTCTCTCTGTCTCTGTCTCTCTCTGCCTCTGTCTCTGTCTCTCTCTCTCTCTCTGTCTCTCACTCTGTCTCTCAGTCTGTCTCTGTCTGTCTGTCTCTGTCTGTCTCACTCTGTATCAATCTCTCTCTAGCTCCCTCTTTCTCTCTCACTCTGTCTCTTGCTCTCTCGCTCACACTATGTCTCTATCTCTTTGTCTCTCACTCTGTTTCTCTCTCTTAGTCTGTCTCTGTCTCTCTCTCTGTCTCTGTCTCTCTCTCTGTCTCTCTCTCTCTCACTCTCTGTGTCTCTCGCTCTGACTGTCTCTGTCTCTCTGTCAATCTCTCTCACTCCTTGTCTCTGTCTCTTTCTCCCACTGTGTGTGTCTCTCTCTCTCTCACTCTCTCACTCTGTCTGTCTCTCTGTCTGTCTAGCTCTCCGTCTCTCTCTCTCTATCCCTCTCTCTCTCTCTCACACTCTGTCTCACTCACTCTCTACCTCTGTCTCTCTATCTCTCTTCCCTTTTGTCACTCTCTCTCTCTCTCTCTCTCACTGTCTCTGTCTCGCTCCCTCTGTCTCACTCTCTCTCTGTCTGTCTCTGTCTCTCTGTCACTCTCTCTCACTCCTTGTCTCTGTCTCTCTCTCCCTCTGTGTGTGTTTCTCTGTCTCTCTATCTCCGTCTCTCTCTCCGTCCCTCACTCTCTCTGTCTCTCCCTCTCTTTCACTCGCTCTGTCTCTCTCTCTCTGACTCTGCCTCTCTCTCGCTCTCTCTGTCTCTGTCTGCCTGTCTGCCTGTCTCTCCCTCTGTGTGTGTCTCTCTCTCTCTGTCTCTCTATCTGTTTCTCTCTGTCTCTCTCTCCCTCTATGTGTGTGTCTCTCTCTGTCTGTCTCTCTCTCTGTCTCATTCTTTTTCTCCCTCTGTCCCTGTCTCTCTGTCTCTCTCTCTCACTCTGTCTCTTGCTCTCTCCCTCTGACTCTCTCTCTCTCTCTCTCTTTCCCTCACACTCTCTCTCACTCTCTCTCTGTCTCTCTCTCTCTCTGTCTCTCTCTCACTCTCACTCTCTGTCTGCCTGTCTGTCTCTCTCTCCCTCTGTGTGTCTCTCTCACTCTCTATATCTCTATCTGTATCTCTCTCTCTCTCTCTCTCGGTCTCTCGCTGTCTCCCCCCCATCTCTCTCTATGTCTCTCACTCTGTCTCGCTGTACCTCTCTCTCAGTCTGTCTTTC
>NW_027649814.1:665000-880000 GCF_965287045.1 Carcharhinus amblyrhynchos
CGACACCCTTCCTCACAATCTACCACGCCTCCGACTTTGGTGTCATCAGCAAACTTTCATAGGCAAACAAACATAAGCACTGAGACTCTGATACACTGAGACACTGAAACACTGAGATGCAGAGACATAGAGACACTGAGACTCCGAGACTCTGAGACACTGAGACACTGAGACCCAGAGAATCTGTTATGCTGAGACACTGAGACACTGGGACACAGAGACACAGAAATACTGAGACACAGAGACACTGAGACACTGAGACCCTGAGACACTGAGACAAAGTGACACAGAGACACTGAGCAACAGAGACACTGAGCCACTGAGACACTGACACTCTGAGACAGTGAGACTCTGAGGCACTGAGACACTGAGACACAGAGACAGTGAGCCACCGAGACTCTGAATGCTGTGACGCAGAGACACAGAGACACAGAGGCATTGAGGCACTGAGACACAGAGAAGCAGGGACACAGAGACTCTGTGACACTGAGACACTGTGACACAGAGACACTGAGGTTCTGAGACTCTGAGACAATGAGACACTGAGACACAGAGACACTGAGACACTGAGAAACAGAGACACAGAGAAACTGAGACACTGAGACTCTGATACACTGAGACACAGAGACACTGAGATTCTGAGTCACTGAGACACAGAGACACTGAGACACAGAGACACTGAGACACTGAGACTCTGATACACTGAGACACTGAAATACTGAGATGCAGAGACACAGAGTCACTGAGACTCTGAGACACTGAGAAACAGAGACACTGTGACACTGAAAAACTGAGACACAGAGACACGTAGTGAATGAGACTCTGATACACTGAGACACTGAGATGCAGAGACATAGAGACACTGAGTCTCCGAGACTCCGAGACACTGAAACACAGGGACACTGAGAAACAGAGACACAGAGACTCTGAGACACTGAGACACTGAGACCCAGAGAATCTGTAATGCTGAGACACTGAGACACTGGGACACAGAGACACAGAAATACTGAGACTCTGAGACACAGAGACACTGAGACACTGAGACCCAGAGACCCTGAGACACTGAGACAAAGTGACACAGAGAGACTGAGCAACAGAGACACTGAGCCACTGAGGCACAGAGACACAGAGACAGTGAGACTCTGAGGCTCTGAAACACTGAGATACAGAGACAGTGAGACTCTGAGACACTGAGGCACAGAGACACTGAGACAGAGAGACACCGAGACTCTGAATGCTGTGACGCAGAGACACAGAGGCATTGAGGCGCTGTAACACAGAGATGCAGAGACAGAGACTCTGTGACACTGAGACACTGTGACACAGAGACACTGAGGTTCTGAGACTCTGAGACAATGAGACACTGTGACACAGAGACACTGAGACACTGAGAAACAGAGACATAGAGAAACTGAGACACTGAGACACTGAAACGCTGATACACTGAGACACAGAGACACTGAGATTCTGAGTCACTGAGACACAGAGACACTGAGACACAGAGTCACATACACAGTGAGACTCTGATACACTGAGACACTGAAATACTGAGACGCAGAGACACAGAGTCACTGAGACTCTGAGACACTGAGACACTGAGAAACAGAGACTCTGAGACACTGAAAAACTGAGACACAGAGACACATAGTGAATGAGACTCTGATACACTGAGACACTGAGACACTGAGATGCAGAGACATAGAGACACTGAGACTCCGGGACTCCGAGACACTGAGACACAGGGACACTGAGAAACAGAGACACAGAGACTCGGAGACACTGAGACTCTGAGACACTGAGACCCAGAGAATCTGTTATGCTGAGACACTGAGGCACTGGGACACAGAGACACAGAAATACTGAGACTCTGAGACACAGTGACACTGAGACCCAGAGACCCTGAGACACTGAGACAAAGTGACACAGAGAGACTGAGCAACAGAGACACAGAGCGGCTGAGACACAGAGACACAGAGACAGCGAGACTCTGAGACACTGAGGCACAGAGGCACTGAGACAGAGAGACACCGAGACTCTGAATGCTGTGACACAGAGACACAGAGGCATTGAGACACTGAGACACTGAGATGCAGAGACACTGAGACACAGAGACACTGAGGCTCTGAGGCACTGAGACACAGAGAGGCAGTGACACAGTGACTCTGTGACACTGAGACACTGTGACACAGAGACACTGAGGTTCTGAGACTCTGAGACAATGAGACACTGAGACACAGAGACACTGAGACAATGAGATGCAGAGACACTGAGACACAGAGACACTGAGGCTCTGAGGCACTGAGACACAGAGAGGCAGTGACACAGTGACTCTGTGACACTGAGACACTGTGACACAGAGACACTGAGGTTCTGAGACTCTGAGACAATGAGACACTGAGACACAGAGACACTGAGACACTGAGAAACAGAGACACAGAGAAACTGAGACACTGAGACACTGATACACTGAGACACAGAAACATTGAGACTATGAGACACTGAGGCACTGAGACACAGAGACACTGAGACACAGAGACACTGAGACAAAGAGACACTCAGACACTGAGACACTGAGACACAGAGAGATAGAGTCACTGAGACTCTGAGACACTGAGACACAGAGACACTGAGATTCTGAGTCACTGAGACAATGAGACACTGAGGCACAGAGACACTGAGACACTGATAAACAGAAACACAGAGAAACTGAGACACAGAGACACTGAGAACATAGACACTGAGACTCTGATACACTGAGACACTGAAATGCTGAGACGCAGAGACACAGAGTCACTGAGACTCTGAGACACTGAGACACTGAGAAACAGAGACACAGAGGCACAGAGGCACAGAGACATTGAGACTCTGAGACACTGAGACAGTGAGACACTGAGACGCAGATACACTGAGGCTCTGAGGCACTGAGACACAGAGATGCAGAAACACAGAGACTCTGTGACACTGAGACACTGTGACACAGAGACACTGAGGTTCTGAGACTCTGAGACAATGAGACAATGAGACACTGAGACACAGAGACACAGAGACACTGAGACTCTGAGACACTGAGACACAGAAACACAGAGACTCAGCGAATCAGAGACACTGAGAAACAGAGACACAGAGACTCTAAGACACTGAGATACAGAGACACTGAGACACTGAGACGCATATAAACTGAGACACTGAGACACAGAGCCACAGAGACACCGAGACTCTGATACACTGAGACACTGAGACACAGAGACACTGAGACATTGAGACTCTGAGACACTGAGACACAGAGACACTGAGGCACTGAGACTCTGATACACTGAGACACTGAAACACTGAGATGCAGAGACACAGATAAACTGAGACACAGAGACACTGAGACACAGAGACCCAGACACTCTGAGACACTGAGACAAAGTGACACAGAGAGACTGAGTAACAGAGACACAGAGACACTGAGACACTGAGACACAGAGACACTGACACTCTGAGACACAGAGACACTGAGACACTGAGACAGAGAGACACTGAGGATCTGAGGCACTGAGACACAGAGACACAGATACACAGCGACTATGTGACACTGAGGCACTGTGACACAGAGACACTGAGAAACAGAGACACAGAGGCACAGAGGCACAGAGGCATTGAGACTCTGAGACACTGAGACAGTGAGACACTGAGACACAGAGACACTGAGGCTCTGAGGCACTGAGACACAGAGATGCAGAGACACAGAGACTCTGTGACACTGAGACACTGTGACACAGAGACACTGAAGTTCTGAGACACTGAAGTTCTGAGACTCTGAGACAATGAGACACTGAGACACAGAGACACAGAGACACTGAGACTCTGAGACACTGAGACTCTGATACACTGACAGACTGTGACACAGAGACATTGAGACACTGATACACTGAAACATTGAGACGCAGAGACACGGAGACACTGAGACTCGGAGACACAGAGACACGGAGACTCTGATACACTGAGACACTGAAACACTGAGATGCAGAGACACAGATAAACTGAGACACTGAGACACAGAGACACTGACACTCTGAGACACAGAGACACTGAGACACAGAGACACTGAGGATCTGAGGCACTGAGACACAGAGACACAGATACACAGAGACTATGTGACACTTGAGACACTGTGACAGAGAGACACTGAGATTCTGAGACTCTGAGACACTGAGAAACAGAGACACAGAGACACAGAGGCACAGAGACATTGAGACTCTGAGACACTGAGACACTGAGGCACTGAGACACAGAGACTCCGAGGCACAGAGACTCTGAGACACAGAGACACTGAGACTCTAGGCACTGAGACAGTGAGACTCTGAAACACTGAGACAAAGAGACACTGAGGCACTGAGACTCTGAGACACAGAGGCACAGAGACACAGAGACATTGCGACTCTGAGACACGGAGACACTGTGACACTGAGACACAGAGACATTGAGACTCTGAGACACTGAGGCACTGAGACACTGAGACACTGAGACACAGAGACACTGAGACACTGAGACAGAGAGGCACAGAGACTCTGAGACACTGAGACTGAGAGACACAGAGAGATAGAGTCACTGTGACTCTGAGACACTGAGACACAGAGACACTGAGATTCTGAGTTACTGAGACAATGAGACACTGAGACTCTGATACACTGAGACACTGAAATACTGAGAATAAGAGACACAGAGTAACTGAGACACTGTGACACTGAGAAACAGAGACTCTGAGACACAGAGGCACTGAGACACAGAGACACTGAGGATCTGAGGCACTGAGACACAGAGACACAGATACACAGAGACTATGTGACACTGAGACACTGTGACACAGAGACACTGAGATTCTGAGACACTGAGACACTGAGACACAGAGACACTGAAACACAGAGACATAGAGACACTGAGAGTCTAGGCACTGAGACAGTGAGACTCTGAAACACTGAGACAAAGAGACACTGAGACTCTGAGACTCTGAGACTCTGAGACACTGAGACACAGAGACATTGAGACACAGAGACACTGAGACACTGAGACACAGAAGCACAGGGACACAGAGACATTGCGACTCTGAGACACGGAGACACTGTGACACTGAGACACAGAGACATTGAGACTCTGAGACACTGAGGCACTGAGACTCTGAGACACAGAGACACTGAGACACAGAGACACTGAGACACTGAGACACAGAGACAGAGAGGCACAGAGACTCTGAGACACTGAGACTCAGAGACACAAAGAGATAGAGTGACTGAGACTCTGAGACACTGAGACACAGAGGCACTGAGATTCTGAGTCACTGAGACAATGAGACACTGAGACACCGAGACACTGAGACACTGAGAAACAGAAACACAGAGAAAATGAGACACAGAGACACTGAGACACATAGACACTGAGACTCTGATACACTGAGACACTGAAATAATGAGACGCAGAGACACAGAGTCACTGAGACTCTAAGACACTGAGAAACAGAGACTCTGAGACACCGAAAAACTGAGACACAGAGGCACATAGGCAATGAGACTCTGATACACTGAGACACTGAGACACTGACACATAGGGAGACTGAGAAACAGAGACACAGAGACACTGAGACTCTTAGACACTGAGACACAGAGAATCTGTTATGCTGAGACACTGAGACACTGGGACACAGAGACACAGAAACACTGAGACTCTGAGACACAGATACACTGAGACACTGAGACCCAGAGACCCTGAGACACTGAGACAAAGTGACACAGAGAGACTGAACAACAGAGACACAGAGCCACTGAGACACAGAGACACAGAGACAATGTGACTCTGAGGCACTGAGACACTGAGACACAGAGACAGTGAGACTCTGAGACACTGAGGCACAGAGACACTGAGACAGAGAGACACCGAGACTCTGAACGCTGTGACGCAGAGACACAGAGGCATTGAGACTCTGAGACACTGAGATGCAGAGACACTGAGACACTGAGTCTCTGAGGCACAGAGACACAGAGACGTTGAGACTCTGAGACACTGAGACACTGAGAAACAGAGACACAGAGACACTGAGACACAGAGACACTGAGAGACTGATACACTGAGACACAGAGACACTGAGACTCTGAGTCACAGAGACACTGAGTCTCTAGACACTGAGACAGTGAGACTCTGAGACAGTGAGACACAGAGACACTGAGACTCTGAGACACTGAGACTCTGAGACACAGAGGCACAGAGACACAGAGACATTGCGACTCTGAGACACGGAGGCACAGAGACACTGACACACAGAGACACAAAGACATTGAGACACTGAGACACTCAGACAATGAACCAGAGAGACACCGAGACTGAGACACTGAGACACAGAGACGCAGATACACAGAGACTATGTTACACTGAGACACTGTGACATAGACACACTGAGATTCTGAGACTCTGACACACCGAGAAACAAAGACACAGAGACACAGAGGTACAGAGACATTGAGACTCTGACACTCTGAGACTCTGAGACACAGAACATAGAACATAGAACATTACAGCGCGGAACAGGCCCTTCGGCCCACAATGTTGCGCCGACCAGTCTTATTTTTAAAAAAAAACATTGACCCACTAATCTAAACCAATCCCTTTTCGTCCATAAACCTATCCACCAATCTCTTAAACGCCCCCAAACTAGGCGCATTTACAACTGCAGCAGGCAGGGCATTCCAGAGACACGGAGACACCGAGGTACCGAGTCTCTGAGACGCTGAGACACTGAGACACAGAGACATTGAGACACAGAGACGCAGAGACACAGGGACACCGAGACGCTGAGACACTGAGACACTGAGACACAGAGACACAGAGACATTGAGACTCTGAGGCACTAAGACACTGAGACACAGAGACATTGAGACTCTGAGACACAGAGACACAGAGACACTGAGACACAGAGACGTTGAGACACTGAGACACAGAGACACTGAGACACAGAGACACCTAGACTCTGAGACGCTGGGACGCTGAGACACTGAGACACAGAGACACATAGACATTGAGACTTTGAGATACTGAGATACAGAGACACTGAGACACTGAGACACAGAGACTCTGAGACACTGAGAAACTGAGACACAGAGGCACATCGGCACTGAGACTCTGATACACTGAGACACTGAAACACTGAGATGCAGAGACATAGAGACACTGAGACTCCGAGACTCCGAGACACTGAGACACAGGGACACTGAGAAACAGAGACACAGAGACACTGAGAAACAGAGACACAGAGACACAGAGAAACTGAGACACTGAGACACTGAGACACTGAGACTCTGATACACTGAGACACAGAGACACTGAGATTCTGAGTCACTGAGACACAGAGACACTGAGACACAGAGTCACATAGACACTGAGACTCTGATACACTGAGACACTGAAATACTGAGACGCAGAGACACAGAGTCACTGAGACTCTGAGACACTGAGACACTGAGAAACAGAGACTCTGAGACACTGAAAAACTGAGACACAGAGACACATAGTGAATGAGACTCTGATACACTGAGACACTGACACACTGAGATGCAGAGACATAGAGACACTGAGACTCAGAGACTCTGAGACACTGAGACACAGGGACACTGAGAAACAAAGACATAGAGACTCTGAGACACTGAATACTGAGACACTGAGACCCAGAGAATCTGTTATGCTGAGACACTGAGACACTGGGACACAGAGACACAGAAATACTGAGACTCTGAGACACAGAGACACTGAGACACTGAGACACAGAGACACTGAGACAAAGTGACACAGAGAGATTGAGCAACAGAGACACAGAGCGGCTCAGACACAGAGACACAGAGACAACGAGACTCTGAGGCACTGAGACACTGAGACACTGAGCCACAGAGACAGTGAGACTCTGAGACGCTGAGGCACAGAGACACTGAGACACAGAAACACTGAGGCTCTGAGGCACTGAGACACAGAGAGGCAGTGACACAGAGACTCTGTGACACTGAGACACTGTGACACAGAGACACTGAGGTTCTGAGACTCAGAGACAATGAGACACTGAGACACAGAGACACTGAGACACTGAGAAACAGAGACACAGAGAAACTGAGACACTGAGACACTGAGACTCTGATACACTGAGATACTGAGACACAGAGACATTGAGACTATGAGACACTGAGACACTGAGACACAGGGACACTGAGACAAAGAGACACTGAGACACTGAGACACAGGGAGATAGAGTCACTGAGACTCTGAGACACTGAGACACAGAGACACTGAGATTCTGAGTCACTGAGACAATGAGACACTGAGACACAGAGACACTGAGACACTGAGACACTGATAAACAGAAACACAGAGAAACTGAGACACAGAGACACTGAGAACATAGACACTGAGACTCTGATACACTGAGACACTGAAATGCTGAGACGCAGAGACAAAGAGTCACTGAGACTCTGAGACACTGAGACACTGAGAAACAGAGACACAGAGGCACAGAGGCACAGAGACATTGAGACTCTGAGACACTGAGACAGTGAGACACTGAGACGCAGAGACACTGAGGCTCTGAGGCACTGAGACACAGAGATGCAGAGACACAGAGACTCTGTGACACTGAGACACTGTGACACAGAGACACTGAGGTTCTGAGACTCTGAGACAATGAGACACTGAGACACAGAGACACAGAGACACTGAAACTCTGATACACTGAGACACTGAAACACTGAGACACAGAGACACCGAGACACTGAGACACAGAGATCCAGATACTCTGAAACACTGAGACACTGAGATTCTGAGTCACTGAGACAATGAGACACTGAGACACAGAGACACTGAGACACTGAGACACTGAGACATAGGGAGACTGAGAAACAGAGACACAGAGACATTGCGACTCTTAGACACTGAGACACTGAAATACTGAGACGCAGAGACACAGAGTCACTGAGACTCTGAGACACTGAGACACAGAGACTCTGAGACACTGAGAAACTGAGACACAGAGGCACATAGGCACTGAGACTCTGATACACTGAGACACTGAAACACTGAGATGCAGAGACATAGAGACACTGAGACTCAGAGACTCTGAGACACTGAGACACAGGGACACTGAGAAACAAAGACACAGAGACTCTGAGACACTGAACACTGAGACCCAGAGAATCTGTTATGCTGAGACACTGAGACACTGGGACACAGAGGCACAGAAATACTGAGACACTGAGACACTGAGACCCAGAGACCCTGAGACACTGAGACAAAGTGACACAGAGAGACTGAGTAACAGAGACACAGAGACACTGAGACACTGACACTCTGAGACACAGAGACACTGAGACACTGAGACAGAAAGACACTGAGGATCTGAGGCACTGAGACACAGATACACAGAGACTATGTGACACTGAGACACTGTGACACAGAGACACTGAGATTCTGAGACTCTGGGACACTGAGAAACAGAGACACAGAGGCACAGAGACATTGAGACTCTGAGACACTGAGACAGTGAGACACTGAGACACAGAGACACTGAGGCTCTGAGGCACTGAGACACAGAGATGCAGAGACACAGAGACTCTGTGACACTGAGACACTGTGACACAGAGACACTGAAGTTCTGAGACTCTGAGACAATGAGACACTGAGACACAGAGACACAGAGACACTGAGACACAGAGAAACTGAGACACTGAGACTCTGAGACACTGAGACTCTGATACACTGACAGACTGTGACACAGAGACATTGAGACACTGATACACTGAAACATTGAGACGCAGAGACACGGAGACACTGAGACTCGGAGACACAGAGACACGGAGACTCTGATACACTGAGACACTGAAACACTGAGATGCAGAGACACAGATAAACTGAGACACAGAGACACTGAGACACTGAGACACAGAGACACTGACACTCTGAGACACAGAGACACTGAGACACAGAGACACTGAGGATCTGAGGCACTGAGACACAGAGACACAGATACACAGAGACTATGTGACACTTGAGACACTGTGACAGAGAGACACTGAGATTCTGAGGCTCTGAGACACTGAGAAACAGAGACACAGAGACACAGAGGCACAGAGACATTGAGACTCTGAGACACAGAGACACTGAGGCACTGAGACACAGAGACACTGAGACACTGAGACACAGAGACTCCGAGACACAGAGACTCTGAGACACAGAGACACTGAGACTCTGAGACACGGAGACACTGTGACACTGAGACACAGAGACATTGAGACTCTGAGACACTGTGGCACTGAGACACTAAGACACTGAGACACAGAGACACTGAGACACTGAGACACTGAGACAGAGAGGCACAGAGACTCTGAGACACTGAGACTGAGTGACACAGAGAGATAGAGTCACTGTGACTCTGAGACACTGAGACACAGAGACACTGAGATTCTGAGTCACTGAGACAATGAGACACTGAGACTCTGATACACTGAGACACTGATAAACAGAAACACAGAGAAACAGAGACACAGAGACACTGAGAACATAGACACTGAGACTCTGATACACTGAGACACTGAAATGCTGAGACGCAGAGACACAGAGTCACTGAGACTCTGAGACACTGAGACACTGAGAAACAGAGACACAGAGGCACAGAGGCACAGAGACATTGAGACTCTGAGACACTGAGACAGTGAGACACTGAGACGCAGATACACTGAGGCTCTGAGGCACTGAGACACAGAGATGCAGAGACACAGAGACTCTGTGACACTGAGACACTGTGACACAGAGACACTGAGGTTCTGAGACTCTGAGACAATGAGACACTGAGACACAGAGACACAGAGACACAGAGACACTGAGACTCTGAGACACTGAGACACAGAAACACAGAGACTCAGCGAATCAGAGACACTGAGAAACAGAGACACAGAGACTCTAAGACACTGAGATACAGAGACACTGAGACACTGAGACGCATATAAACTGAGACACTGAGACACAGAGCCACAGAGACACCGAGACTCTGATACACTGAGACACTGAGACACAGAGACACTGAGACATTGAGACTCTGAGACACTGAGACACAGAGACACTGAGGCACTGAGACTCTGATACACTGAGACACTGAAACACTGAGATGCAGAGACACAGATAAACTGAGACACAGAGACACTGAGACACAGAGACCCAGACACTCTGAGACACTGAGACAAAGTGACACAGAGAGACTGAGTAACAGAGACACAGAGACACTGAGACACTGAGACACAGAGACACTGAGACAGAGAGACACTGAGGATCTGAGGCACTGAGACACAGAGACACAGATACACAGCGACTATGTGACACTGAGGCACTGTGACACAGAGACACTGAGAAACAGAGACACAGAGGCACAGAGGCACAGAGACATTGAGACTCTGAGACACTGAGACAGTGAGACACTGAGACACAGAGACACTGAGGCTCTGAGGCACTGAGACACAGAGATGCAGAGGCACAGAGACTCTGTGATACTGAGACACTGTGACACAGAGACACTGAAGTTCTGAGACACTGAAGTTCTGAGACTCTGAGACAATGAGACACTGAGACACAGAGACACAGAGACACTGAGACACAGAGAAACTGAGACACTGAGACTCTGAGACACTGAGACTCTGATACACTGACAGACTGTGACACAGAGACATTGAGACACTGATACACTGAAACATTGAGACGCAGAGACACGGAGACACTGAGACTCGGAGACACAGAGACACGGAGACTCTGATACACTGAGACACTGAAACACTGAGATGCAGAGACACAGATAAACTGAGACACTGAGACACTGAGACACAGAGACACTGACACTCTGAGACACAGAGACACTGAGACACAGAGACACTGAGGATCTGAGGCACTGAGACACAGAGACACAGAGACACAGATACACAGAGACTATGTGACACTTGAGACACTCTGACAGAGAGACACTGAGATTCTGAGACACTGAGACACTGAGAAACAGAGGCACAGAGACATTGAGACTCTGAGACACTGAGACACCGAGGCACTGAGACACAGAGACACTGAGACACTGAGACACAGAGACTCCGAGGCACAGAGACTCTGAGACACAGAGACACTGAGACTCTGAGACACGGAGACACTGTGACACTGAGACACAGAGACATTGAGACACAGAGACACTGAGGCACTGAGACTCTGATACACTGAGACACTGAAACACTGAGATGCAGAGACACAGATAAACTGAGACACAGAGACACTGAGACACAGAGACCCAGACACTCTGAGACACTGAGACAAAGTGACACAGAGAGACTGAGTAACAGAGACACAGAGACACTGAGACACTGAGACACAGAGACACTGACACTCTGAGACACAGAGACACTGAGACAGAGAGACACTGAGGATCTGAGGCACTGAGACACAGAGACACAGATACACAGCGACTATGTGACACTGAGGCACTGTGACACAGAGACACTGAGAAACAGAGACACAGAGGCACAGAGGCACAGAGACATTGAGACTCTGAGACACTGAGACAGTGAGACACTGAGACACAGAGACACTGAGGCTCTGAGGCACTGAGACACAGAGATGCAGAGGCACAGAGACTCTGTGATACTGAGACACTGTGACACAGAGACACTGAAGTTCTGAGACACTGAAGTTCTGAGACTCTGAGACAATGAGACACTGAGACACAGAGACACAGAGACACTGAGACACAGAGAAACTGAGACACTGAGACTCTGAGACACTGAGACTCTGATACACTGACAGACTGTGACACAGAGACATTGAGACACTGATACACTGAAACATTGAGACGCAGAGACACGGAGACACTGAGACTCGGAGACACAGAGACACGGAGACTCTGATACACTGAGACACTGAAACACTGAGATGCAGAGACACAGATAAACTGAGACACTGAGACACTGAGACACTGACACTCTGAGACACAGAGACACTGAGACACAGAGACACTGAGGATCTGAGGCACTGAGACACAGAGACACAGAGACACAGATACACAGAGACTATGTGACACTTGAGACACTCTGACAGAGAGACACTGAGATTCTGAGACTCTGAGACACTGAGAAACAGAGGCACAGAGACATTGAGACTCTGAGACACTGAGACACCGAGGCACTGAGACACAGAGACACTGAGACACTGAGACACAGAGACTCCGAGGCACAGAGACTCTGAGACACAGAGACACTGAGACTCTAGGCACTGAGACAGTGAGACTCTGAAACACTGAGACAAAGAGACACTGAGACACTGAGACTCTGAGACACAGAGGCACAGAGACACAGAGACATTGCGACTCTGAGACACGGAGACACTGTGACACTGAGACACAGAGACATTGAGACTCTGAGACACTGAGGCACTGAGACACTGAGACACTGAGACACAGAGACACTGAGACACTGAGACAGAGAGGCACAGAGACTCTGAGACACTGAGACTGAGAGACACAGAGAGATAGAGTCACTGTGACTCTGAGACACTGAGACACAGAGACACTGAGATTCTGAGTCACTGAGACAATGAGACACTGAGACTCTGATACACTGAGACACTGAGAAACAGAAACACAGAGAAACTGAGACACAGAGACACTGAGACACATAGACACTGAGACTCTGATACACTGAGACACTGAAATACTGAGAATAAGAGACACAGAGTAACTGAGACACTGAGACACTGAGAAACAGAGACTCTGAGACACAGAGGCACTGAGACACAGAGACACTGAGGATCTGAGGCACTGAGACACAGAGACATAGATACACAGAGACTATGTGACACTGAGACACTGTGACACAGAGACACTGAGATTCTGAGACACTGAGACACTGAGACACAGAGACACTGAAACACAGAGACATAGAGACACTGAGAGTCTAGGCACTGAGACAGTGAGACTCTGAAACACTGAGACAAAGAGACACTGAGACTCTGAGACTCTGAGACTCTGAGACACAGAGACATTGAGACACAGAGACACTGAGACACTGAGACACAGAAGCACAGGGACACAGAGACATTGCGACTCTGAGACACGGAGACACTGTGACGCTGAGACACAGAGACATTGAGACTCTGAGACACTGAGACACAGAGGCACTGAGATTCTGAGTCACTGAGACAATAAGACACTGAGACACCGAGACACTGAGACACTGAGAAACAGAAACACAGAGAAAATGAGACACAGAGACACTGAGACACATAGACACTGAGACTCTGATACACTGAGACACTGAAATAATGAGACGCAGAGACACAGAGTCACTGAGACTCTAAGACACTGAGAAACAGAGACTCTGAGACACCGAAAAACTGAGACACAGAGGCACATAGGCAATGAGACTCTGATACACTGAGACACTGAGACGCTGACACATAGGGAGACTGAGAAACAGAGACACAGAGACACTGAGACTCTTAGACACTGAGACACAGAGAATCTGTTATGCTGAGACACTGAGACACTGGGACACAGAGACACAGAAACACTGAGACTCTGAGACACAGAGACACTGAGACACTGAGACCCAGAGACCCTGAGACACTGAGACAAAGTGACACAGAGAGACTGAACAACAGAGACACAGAGCCACTGAGACACAGAGACACAGAGACAATGTGACTCTGAGGCACTGAGACACTGAGACACAGAGACAGTGAGACTCTGAGACACTGAGGCACAGAGACACTGAGACAGAGAGACACCGAGACTCTGAACGCTGTGACGCAGAGACACAGAGGCATTGAGACTCTGAGACACTGAGATGCAGAGACACTGAGACACTGAGTCTCTGAGGCACAGAGACACAGAGACGTTGAGACTCTGAGACACTGAGACACTGAGAAACAGAGACACAGAGACACTGAGACACAGAGACACTGAGAGACTGATACACTGAGACACAGAGACACTGAGACTCTGAGTCACAGAGACACTGAGACTCTAGACACTGAGACAGTGAGACTCTGAGACAGTGAGACACAGAGACACTGAGACTCTGAGACACTGAGACTCTGAGACACAGAGGCACAGAGACACAGAGACATTGCGACTCTGAGACACGGAGGCACAGAGACACTGACACACAGAGACACAAAGACATTGAGACTCTGAGACACTCAGACAATGAACCAGAGAGACACCGAGACTGAGACACTGAGACACAGAGACGCAGATACACAGAGACTATGTTACACTGAGACACTGTGACATAGACACACTGAAATTCTGAGACTCTGACACACCGAGAAACAAAGACACAGAGACACAGAGGTACAGAGACATTGAGACTCTGAGACTCTGAGACTCTGAGACACAGAACATAGAACATAGAACATTACAGCGCGGAACAGGCCCTTCGGCCCACAATGTTGCGCCGACCAGTCTTATTTTTAAAAAAAAACATTGACCCACTAATCTAAACCAATCCCTTTTCGTCCATAAACCTATCCACCAATCTCTTAAACGCCCCCAAACTAGGCGCATTTACAACTGCAGCAGGCAGGGCTTTCCAGAGACACTGAGACACCGAGGTACCGAGACGCTGAGACACTGAGACACAGAGACACAGAGACATTGAGACACAGAGACACAGAGACACAGGGACACCGAGACGCTGAGACACTGCGACACTGAGACACAGAGACACAGAGACATTGAGACTCTGAGACACAGAGACACAGAGACACAGAGACATTGAGACTCTGAGACACCGAGACTCTGAGACGCTGAGACGCTGAGACGCTGAGACACAGAGACATTGAGACTCTGAGACACAGAGACACAGAGACACTGAGACACAGAGACGTTGAGACTCTGACACACTGAGACACAGAGACACTGAGACACAGAGACATTGAGAAACAGAGACACAGAGGCACAGAGGCACAGAGACATTGAGACTCTGAGACAGTGAGACACTGAGACGCAGAGACACTGAGGCTCTGAGGCACTGAGACACAGAGATGCAGAGACACAGAGACTCTGTGACACTGAGACACTGTGACACAGAGACACTGAGGTTCTGAGACTCTGAGACAATGAGACACTGAGACACAGAGACACAGAGACACTGAAACTCTGATACACTGAGACACTGAAACACTGAGACACAGAGACACCGAGACACTGAGACACAGAGATCCAGATACTCTGAAACACTGAGACACTGAGATTCTGAGTCACTGAGACAATGAGACACTGAGACACAGAGACACTGAGACACTGAGACACTGAGACATAGGGAGACTGAGAAACAGAGACACAGAGACATTGCGACTCTTAGACACTGAGACACTGAAATACTGAGACGCAGAGACACAGAGTCACTGAGACTCTGAGACACTGAGACACAGAGACTCTGAGACACTGAGAAACTGAGACACAGAGGCACATAGGCACTGAGACTCTGATACACTGAGACACTGAAACACTGAGATGCAGAGACATAGAGACACTGAGACTCAGAGACTCTGAGACACTGAGACACAGGGACACTGAGAAACAAAGACACAGAGACTCTGAGACACTGAACACTGAGACCCAGAGAATCTGTTATGCTGAGACACTGAGACACTGGGACACAGAGACACAGAAATACTGAGACACTGAGACACTGAGACCCAGAGACCCTGAGACACTGAGACAAAGTGACACAGAGAGACTGAGTAACAGAGACACAGAGACACTGAGACACTGACACTCTGAGACACAGAGACACTGAGACACTGAGACAGAAAGACACTGAGGATCTGAGGCACTGAGACACAGATACACAGAGACTATGTGACACTGAGACACTGTGACACAGAGACACTGAGATTCTGAGACTCTGGGACACTGAGAAACAGAGACACAGAGGCACAGAGACATTGAGACTCTGAGACACTGAGACAGTGAGACACTGAGACACAGAGACACTGAGGCTCTGAGGCACTGAGACACAGAGATGCAGAGACACAGAGACTCTGTGACACTGAGACACTGTGACACAGAGACACTGAAGTTCTGAGACTCTGAGACAATGAGACACTGAGACACAGAGACACAGAGACACTGAGACACTGAGACACAGAGAAACTGAGACACTGAGACTCTGAGACACTGAGACTCTGATACACTGACAGACTGTGACACAGAGACATTGAGACACTGATACACTGAAACATTGAGACGCAGAGACACGGAGACACTGAGACTCGGAGACACAGAGACACGGAGACTCTGATACACTGAGACACTGAAACACTGAGATGCAGAGACACAGATAAACTGAGACACAGAGACACTGAGACACTGAGACACAGAGACACTGACACTCTGAGACACAGAGACACTGAGACACAGAGACACTGAGGATCTGAGGCACTGAGACACAGAGACACAGATACACAGAGACTATGTGACACTTGAGACACTGTGACAGAGAGACACTGAGATTCTGAGGCTCTGAGACACTGAGAAACAGAGACACAGAGACACAGAGGCACAGAGACATTGAGACTCTGAGACACAGAGACACTGAGGCACTGAGACACAGAGACACTGAGACACTGAGACACAGAGACTCCGAGACACAGAGACTCTGAGACACAGAGACACTGAGACTCTGAGACACGGAGACACTGTGACACTGAGACACAGAGACATTGAGACTCTGAGACACTGTGGCACTGAGACACTAAGACACTGAGACACAGAGACACTGAGACACTGAGACACTGAGACAGAGAGGCACAGAGACTCTGAGACACTGAGACTGAGTGACACAGAGAGATAGAGTCACTGTGACACTGAGACACTGAGACACAGAGACACTGAGATTCTGAGTCACTGAGACAATGAGACACTGAGACTCTGATACACTGAGACACTGATAAACAGAAACACAGAGAAACAGAGACACAGAGACACTGAGAACATAGACACTGAGACTCTGATACACTGAGACACTGAAATGCTGAGACGCAGAGACACAGAGTCACTGAGACTCTGAGACACTGAGACACTGAGAAACAGAGACACAGAGGCACAGAGGCACAGAGACATTGAGACTCTGAGACACTGAGACAGTGAGACACTGAGACGCAGATACACTGAGGCTCTGAGGCACTGAGACACAGAGATGCAGAGACACAGAGACTCTGTGACACTGAGACACTGTGACACAGAGACACTGAGGTTCTGAGACTCTGAGACAATGAGACACTGAGACACAGAGACACAGAGATACAGAGACACTGAGACTCTGAGACACTGAGACACAGAAACACAGAGACTCAGCGAATCAGAGACACTGAGAAACAGAGACACAGAGACTCTAAGACACTGAGATACAGAGACACTGAGACACTGAGACGCATATAAACTGAGACACTGAGACACAGAGCCACAGAGACACCGAGACTCTGATACACTGAGACACTGAGACACAGAGACACTGAGACATTGAGACTCTGAGACACTGAGACACAGAGACACTGAGGCACTGAGACTCTGATACACTGAGACACTGAAACACTGAGATGCAGAGACACAGATAAACTGAGACACAGAGACACTGAGACACAGAGACCCAGACACTCTGAGACACTGAGACAAAGTGACACAGAGAGACTGAGTAACAGAGACACAGAGACACTGAGACACTGAGACACAGAGACACTGACACTCTGAGACACAGAGACACTGAGACAGAGAGACACTGAGGATCTGAGGCACTGAGACACAGAGACACAGATACACAGCGACTATGTGACACTGAGGCACTGTGACACAGAGACACTGAGAAACAGAGACACAGAGGCACAGAGGCACAGAGACATTGAGACTCTGAGACACTGAGACAGTGAGACACTGAGACACAGAGACACTGAGGCTCTGAGGCACTGAGACACAGAGATGCAGAGGCACAGAGACTCTGTGATACTGAGACACTGTGACACAGAGACACTGAAGTTCTGAGACACTGAAGTTCTGAGACTCTGAGACAATGAGACACTGAGACACAGAGACACAGAGACACAGAGACACTGAGACACAGAGAAACTGAGACACTGAGACTCTGAGACACTGAGACTCTGATACACTGACAGACTGTGACACAGAGACATTGAGACACTGATACAGTGAAACATTGAGACGCAGAGACACGGAGACACTGAGACTCGGAGACACAGAGACACGGAGACTCTGATACACTGAGACACTGAAACACTGAGATGCAGAGACACAGATAAACTGAGACACTGAGACACTGAGACACAGAGACACTGACACTCTGAGACACAGAGACACTGAGACACAGAGACACTGAGGATCTGAGGCACTGAGACACAGAGACACAGAGACACAGATACACAGAGACTATGTGACACTTGAGACACTCTGACAGAGAGACACTGAGATTCTGAGACTCTGAGACACTGAGAAACAGAGGCACAGAGACATTGAGACTCTGAGACACTGAGACACCGAGGCACTGAGACACAGAGACACTGAGACACTGAGACACAGAGACTCCGAGGCACAGAGACTCTGAGACACAGAGACACTGAGACTCTAGGCACTGAGACAGTGAGACTCTGAAACACTGAGACAAAGAGACACTGAGACACTGAGACTCTGAGACACAGAGGCACAGAGACACAGAGACATTGCGACTCTGAGACACGGAGACACTGTGACACTGAGACACAGAGACATTGAGACTCTGAGACACTGAGGCACTGAGACACTGAGACACTGAGACACAGAGACACTGAGACACTGAGACAGAGAGGCACAGAGACTCTGAGACACTGAGACTGAGAGACACAGAGAGATAGAGTCACTGTGACTCTGAGACACTGAGACACAGAGACACTGAGATTCTGAGTCACTGAGACAATGAGACACTGAGACTCTGATACACTGAGACACTGAGAAACAGAAACACAGAGAAACTGAGACACAGAGACACTGAGACACATAGACACTGAGACTCTGATACACTGAGACACTGAAATACTGAGAATAAGAGACACAGAGTAACTGAGACACTGAGACACTGAGAAACAGAGACTCTGAGACACAGAGGCACTGAGACACAGAGACACTGAGGATCTGAGGCACTGAGACACAGAGACACAGATACACAGAGACTATGTGACACTGAGACACTGTGACACAGAGACACTGAGATTCTGAGACACTGAGACACTGAGACACAGAGACACTGAAACACAGAGACATAGAGACACTGAGAGTCTAGGCACTGAGACAGTGAGACTCTGAAACACTGAGACAAAGAGACACTGAGACTCTGAGACTCTGAGACACAGAGACATTGAGACACAGAGACACTGAGACACTGAGACACAGAAGCACAGGGACACAGAGACATTGCGACTCTGAGACACGGAGACACTGTGACGCTGAGACACAGAGACATTGAGACTCTGAGACACTGAGACACAGAGGCACTGAGATTCTGAGTCACTGAGACAATAAGACACTGAGACACCGAGACACTGAGACACTGAGAAACAGAAACACAGAGAAAATGAGACACAGAGACACTGAGACACATAGACACTGAGACTCTGATACACTGAGACACTGAAATAATGAGACGCAGAGACACAGAGTCACTGAGACTCTAAGACACTGAGAAACAGAGACTCTGAGACACTGAGACACAGAGGCACTGAGATTCTGAGTCACTGAGACAATAAGACACTGAGACACCGAGACACTGAGACACTGAGAAACAGAAACACAGAGAAAATGAGACACAGAGACACTGAGACACATAGACACTGAGACTCTGATACACTGAGACACTGAAATAATGAGACGCAGAGACACAGAGTCACTGAGACTCTAAGACACTGAGAAACAGAGACTCTGAGACACTGAGACACAGAGACACTGACACTCTGAGACACAGAGACACTGAGACACTGAGACAGAGAGACACTGAGGATCTGAGGCACTGAGACACAGAGACACAGATACACAGCGACTATGTGACACTGAGGCACTGTGACACAGAGACACTGAGAAACAGAGACACAGAGGCACAGAGGCACAGAGGCATTGAGACTCTGAGACACTGAGACAGTGAGACACTGAGACACAGAGACACTGAGGCTCTGAGGCACTGAGACACAGAGATGCAGAGACACAGAGACTCTGTGACACTGAGACACTGTGACACAGAGACACTGAAGTTCTGAGACACTGAAGTTCTGAGACTCTGAGACAATGAGACACTGAGACACAGAGACACAGAGACACTGAGACTCTGAGACACTGAGACTCTGATACACTGACAGACTGTGACACAGAGACATTGAGACACTGATACACTGAAACATTGAGACGCAGAGACACGGAGACACTGAGACTCGGAGACACAGAGGCACGGAGACTCTGATACACTGAGACACTGAAACACTGAGATGCAGAGACACAGATAAACTGAGACACTGAGACACAGAGACACTGACACTCTGAGACACAGAGACACTGAGACACAGAGACACTGAGGATCTGAGGCACTGAGACACAGAGACACAGATACACAGAGACTATGTGACACTTGAGACACTGTGACAGAGAGACACTGAGATTCTGAGACTCTGAGACACTGAGAAACAGAGACACAGAGACACAGAGGCACAGAGACATTGAGACTCTGAGACACTGAGACACTGAGGCACTGAGACACAGAGACTCCGAGGCACAGAGACTCTGAGACACAGAGACACTGAGACTCTAGGCACTGAGACAGTGAGACTCTGAAACACTGAGACAAAGAGACACTGAGGCACTGAGACTCTGAGACACAGAGGCACAGAGACACAGAGACATTGCGACTCTGAGACACGGAGACACTGTGACACTGAGACACAGAGACATTGAGACTCTGAGACACTGAGGCACTGAGACACTGAGACACTGAGACACAGAGACACTGAGACACTGAGACAGAGAGGCACAGAGACTCTGAGACACTGAGACTGAGAGACACAGAGAGATAGAGTCACTGTGACTCTGAGACACTGAGACACAGAGACACTGAGATTCTGAGTTACTGAGACAATGAGACACTGAGACTCTGATACACTGAGACACTGAAATACTGAGAATAAGAGACACAGAGTAACTGAGACACTGTGACACTGAGAAACAGAGACTCTGAGACACAGAGGCACTGAGACACAGAGACACTGAGGATCTGAGGCACTGAGACACAGAGACACAGATACACAGAGACTATGTGACACTGAGACACTGTGACACAGAGACACTGAGATTCTGAGACACTGAGACACTGAGACACAGAGACACTGAAACACAGAGACATAGAGACACTGAGAGTCTAGGCACTGAGACAGTGAGACTCTGAAACACTGAGACAAAGAGACACTGAGACTCTGAGACTCTGAGACACTGAGACACAGAGACATTGAGACACAGAGACACTGAGACACTGAGACACAGAAGCACAGGGACACAGAGACATTGCGACTCTGAGACACGGAGACACTGTGACACTGAGACACAGAGACATTGAGACTCTGAGACACTGAGGCACTGAGACTCTGAGACACAGAGACACTGAGACACAGAGACACTGAGACACTGAGACACAGAGACAGAGAGGCACAGAGACTCTGAGACACTGAGACTCAGAGACACAAAGAGATAGAGTGACTGAGACTCTGAGACACTGACACACAGAGGCACTGAGATTCTGAGTCACTGAGACAATGAGACACTGAGACACCGAGACACTGAGACACTGAGAAACAGAAACACAGAGAAAATGAGACACAGAGACACTGAGACACATAGACACTGAGACTCTGATACACTGAGACACTGAAATAATGAGACGCAGAGACACAGAGTCACTGAGACTCTAAGACACTGAGAAACAGAGACTCTGAGACACCGAAAAACTGAGACACAGAGGCACATAGGCAATGAGACTCTGATACACTGAGACACTGAGACACTGACACATAGGGAGACTGAGAAACAGAGACACAGAGACACTGAGACTCTTAGACACTGAGACACAGAGAATCTGTTATGCTGAGACACTGAGACACTGGGACACAGAGACACAGAAACACTGAGACTCTGAGACACAGATACACTGAGACACTGAGACCCAGAGACCCTGAGACACTGAGACAAAGTGACACAGAGAGACTGAACAACAGAGACACAGAGCCACTGAGACACAGAGACACAGAGACAATGTGACTCTGAGGCACTGAGACACTGAGACACAGAGACAGTGAGACTCTGAGACACTGAGGCACAGAGACACTGAGACAGAGAGACACCGAGACTCTGAACGCTGTGACGCAGAGACACAGAGGCATTGAGACTCTGAGACACTGAGATGCAGAGACACTGAGACACTGAGTCTCTGAGGCACAGAGACACAGAGACGTTGAGACTCTGAGACACTGAGAAACAGAGACACAGAGACACTGAGACACAGAGACACTGAGAGACTGATACACTGAGACACAGAGACACTGAGACTCTGAGTCACAGAGACACTGAGTCTCTAGACACTGAGACAGTGAGACTCTGAGACAGTGAGACACAGAGACACTGAGACTCTGAGACACTGAGACTCTGAGACACAGAGGCACAGAGACACAGAGACATTGCGACTCTGAGACACGGAGGCACAGAGACACTGACACACAGAGACACAAAGACATTGAGACACTGAGACACTCAGACAATGAACAAGAGAGACACCGAGACTGAGACACTGAGACACAGAGACGCAGATACACAGAGACTATGTTACACTGAGACACTGTGACATAGACACACTGAGATTCTGAGACTCTGACACACCGAGAAACAAAGACACAGAGACACAGAGGTACAGAGACATTGAGACTCTGACACTCTGAGACTCTGAGACACAGAACATAGAACATAGAACATTACAGCGCGGAACAGGCCCTTCGGCCCACAATGTTGCGCCGACCAGTCTTATTTTTAAAAAAAAACATTGACCCACTAATCTAAACCAATCCCTTTTCGTCCATAAACCTATCCACCAATCTCTTAAACGCCCCCAAACTAGGCGCATTTACAACTGCAGCAGGCAGGGCATTCCAGAGACACGGAGACACCGAGGTACCGAGTCTCTGAGACGCTGAGACACTGAGACACAGAGACATTGAGACACAGAGACGCAGAGACACAGGGACACCGAGACGCTGAGACACTGAGACACTGAGACACAGAGACACAGAGACATTGAGACTCTGAGGCACTAAGACACTGAGACACAGAGACATTGAGACTCTGAGACACAGAGACACAGAGACACAGAGACACTGAGACACAGAGACGTTGAGACACTGAGACACAGAGACACTGAGACACAGAGACACCTAGACTCTGAGACGCTGGGACGCTGAGACACTGAGACACAGAGACACATAGACATTGAGACTTTGAGATACTGAGATACAGAGACACTGAGACACTGAGACACAGAGACTCTGAGACACTGAGAAACTGAGACACAGAGGCACATCGGCACTGAGACTCTGATACACTGAGACACTGAAACACTGAGATGCAGAGACATAGAGACACTGAGACTCCGAGACTCCGAGACACTGAGACACAGGGACACTGAGAAACAGAGACACAGAGACTCTGAGACACTGAGACACTGAGACCCAGAGAATCTGTTATGCTGAGACACTGAGACACTGGGACACAGAGACACAGAAATATTGAGACTCTGAGACACAGAGACACTGAGACACTGAGACCCAGAGACCCTGAGACACTGAGACAAAGTGACACAGAGAGACTGAGCAACAGAGACACTGAGTCACAGAGACAGTGAGACTCTGAGACACTGAGGCACAGAGACACTGAGACAGAGAGACACCGAGACTCTGAATGCTGTGACGCAGAGACACAGAGGCATTGAGGCACTGAGACACAGAGATGCAGAGACACAGAGACTCTGTGACACTGAGACACTGAGACACTGTGACACAGAGACACTGAGGTTCTGAGACTCTGAGACAATGAGACACTGAGACACAGAGACACTGAGACACTGAGAAACAGAGACACAGAGACACAGAGAAACTGAGACACTGAGACACTGAGACTCTGATACACTGAGACACAGAGACACTGAGATTCTGAGTCACTGAGACACAGAGACACTGAGACACAGAGTCACATAGACACTGAGACTCTGATACACTGAGACACTGAAATACTGAGACGCAGAGACACAGAGTCACTGAGACTCTGAGACACTGAGACACTGAGAAACAGAGACTCTGAGACACTGAAAAACTGAGACACAGAGACACATAGTGAATGAGACTCTGATACACTGAGACACTGACACACTGAGATGCAGAGACATAGAGACACTGAGACTCAGAGACTCTGAGACACTGAGACACAGGGACACTGAGAAACAAAGACATAGAGACTCTGAGACACTGAATACTGAGACACTGAGACCCAGAGAATCTGTTATGCTGAGACACTGAGACACTGGGACACAGAGACACAGAAATACTGAGACACTGAGACACTGAGACCCAGAGACCCTGAGACACTGAGACAAAGTGACACAGAGAGACTGAGTAACAGAGACACAGAGACACTGAGACACTGACACTCTGAGACACAGAGACACTGAGACACTGAGACAGAAAGACACTGAGGATCTGAGGCACTGAGACACAGATACACAGAGACTATGTGACACTGAGACACTGTGACACAGAGACACTGAGATTCTGAGACTCTGGGACACTGAGAAACAGAGACACAGAGGCACAGAGACATTGAGACTCTGAGACACTGAGACAGTGAGACACTGAGACACAGAGACACTGAGGCTCTGAGGCACTGAGACACAGAGATGCAGAGACACAGAGACTCTGTGACACTGAGACACTGTGACACAGAGACACTGAAGTTCTGAGACTCTGAGACAATGAGACACTGAGACACAGAGACACAGAGACACAGAGACACTGAGACACAGAGAAACTGAGACACTGAGACTCTGAGACACTGAGACTCTGATACACTGACAGACTGTGACACAGAGACATTGAGACACTGATACAGTGAAACATTGAGACGCAGAGACACGGAGACACTGAGACTCGGAGACACAGAGACACGGAGACTCTGATACACTGAGACACTGAAACACTGAGATGCAGAGACACAGATAAACTGAGACACTGAGACACTGAGACACAGAGACACTGACACTCTGAGACACAGAGACACTGAGACACAGAGACACTGAGGATCTGCGGCACTGAGACACAGAGACACAGAGACACAGATACACAGAGACTATGTGACACTTGAGACACTCTGACAGAGAGACACTGAGATTCTGAGACTCTGAGACACTGAGAAACAGAGGCACAGAGACATTGAGACTCTGAGACACTGAGACACCGAGGCACTGAGACACAGAGACACTGAGACACTGAGACACAGAGACTCCGAGGCACAGAGACTCTGAGACACAGAGACACTGAGACTCTAGGCACTGAGACAGTGAGACTCTGAAACACTGAGACAAAGAGACACTGAGACACTGAGACTCTGAGACACAGAGGCACAGAGACACAGAGACATTGCGACTCTGAGACACGGAGACACTGTGACACTGAGACACAGAGACATTGAGACTCTGAGACACTGAGGCACTGAGACACTGAGACACTGAGACACAGAGACACTGAGACACTGAGACAGAGAGGCACAGAGACTCTGAGACACTGAGACTGAGAGACACAGAGAGATAGAGTCACTGTGACTCTGAGACACTGAGACACAGAGACACTGAGATTCTGAGTCACTGAGACAATGAGACACTGAGACTCTGATACACTGAGACACTGAGAAACAGAAACACAGAGAAACTGAGACACAGAGACACTGAGACACATAGACACTGAGACTCTGATACACTGAGACACTGAAATACTGAGAATAAGAGACACAGAGTAACTGAGACACTGAGACACTGAGAAACAGAGACTCTGAGACACAGAGGCACTGAGACACAGAGACACTGAGGATCTGAGGCACTGAGACACAGAGACACAGATACACAGAGACTATGTGACACTGAGACACTGTGACACAGAGACACTGAGATTCTGAGACACTGAGACACTGAGACACAGAGACACTGAAACACTGAGGCTCTGAGGCACTGAGACACAGAGATGCAGAGACACAGAGACTCTGTGACACTGAGACACTGTGACACAGAGACACTGAAGTTCTGAGACTCTGAGACAATGAGACACTGAGACACAGAGACACAGAGACACTGAGACACTGAGACACAGAGAAACTGAGACACTGAGACTCTGAGACACTGAGACTCTGATACACTGACAGACTGTGACACAGAGACATTGAGACACTGATACACTGAAACATTGAGACGCAGAGACACGGAGACACTGAGACTCGGAGACACAGAGACACGGAGACTCTGATACACTGAGACACTGAAACACTGAGATGCAGAGACACAGATAAACTGAGACACAGAGACACTGAGACACTGAGACACAGAGACACTGACACTCTGAGACACAGAGACACTGAGACACAGAGACACTGAGGATCTGAGGCACTGAGACACAGAGACACAGATACACAGAGACTATGTGACACTTGAGACACTGTGACAGAGAGACACTGAGATTCTGAGGCTCTGAGACACTGAGAAACAGAGACACAGAGACACAGAGGCACAGAGACATTGAGACTCTGAGACACAGAGACACTGAGGCACTGAGACACAGAGACACTGAGACACTGAGACACAGAGACTCCGAGACACAGAGACTCTGAGACACAGAGACACTGAGACTCTGAGACACGGAGACACTGTGACACTGAGACACAGAGACATTGAGACTCTGAGACACTGTGGCACTGAGACACTAAGACACTGAGACACAGAGACACTGAGACACTGAGACACTGAGACAGAGAGGCACAGAGACTCTGAGACACTGAGACTGAGTGACACAGAGAGATAGAGTCACTGTGACTCTGAGACACTGAGACACAGAGACACTGAGATTCTGAGTCACTGAGACAATGAGACACTGAGACTCTGATACACTGAGACACTGATAAACAGAAACACAGAGAAACAGAGACACAGAGACACTGAGAACATAGACACTGAGACTCTGATACACTGAGACACTGAAATGCTGAGACGCAGAGACACAGAGTCACTGAGACTCTGAGACACTGAGACACTGAGAAACAGAGACACAGAGGCACAGAGGCACAGAGACATTGAGACTCTGAGACACTGAGACAGTGAGACACTGAGACGCAGATACACTGAGGCTCTGAGGCACTGAGACACAGAGATGCAGAGACACAGAGACTCTGTGACACTGAGACACTGTGACACAGAGACACTGAGGTTCTGAGACTCTGAGACAATGAGACACTGAGACACAGAGACACAGAGATACAGAGACACTGAGACTCTGAGACACTGAGACACAGAAACACAGAGACTCAGCGAATCAGAGACACTGAGAAACAGAGACACAGAGACTCTAAGACACTGAGATACAGAGACACTGAGACACTGAGACGCATATAAACTGAGACACTGAGACACAGAGCCACAGAGACACCGAGACTCTGATACACTGAGACACTGAGACACAGAGACACTGAGACATTGAGACTCTGAGACACTGAGACACAGAGACACTGAGGCACTGAGACTCTGATACACTGAGACACTGAAACACTGAGATGCAGAGACACAGATAAACTGAGACACAGAGACACTGAGACACAGAGACCCAGACACTCTGAGACACTGAGACAAAGTGACACAGAGAGACTGAGTAACAGAGACACAGAGACACTGAGACACTGAGACACAGAGACACTGACACTCTGAGACACAGAGACACTGAGACAGAGAGACACTGAGGATCTGAGGCACTGAGACACAGAGACACAGATACACAGCGACTATGTGACACTGAGGCACTGTGACACAGAGACACTGAGAAACAGAGACACAGAGGCACAGAGGCACAGAGACATTGAGACTCTGAGACACTGAGACAGTGAGACACTGAGACACAGAGACACTGAGGCTCTGAGGCACTGAGACACAGAGATGCAGAGGCACAGAGACTCTGTGATACTGAGACACTGTGACACAGAGACACTGAAGTTCTGAGACACTGAAGTTCTGAGACTCTGAGACAATGAGACACTGAGACACAGAGACACAGAGACACTGAGACACAGAGAAACTGAGACACTGAGACTCTGAGACACTGAGACTCTGATACACTGACAGACTGTGACACAGAGACATTGAGACACTGATACAGTGAAACATTGAGACGCAGAGACACGGAGACACTGAGACTCGGAGACACAGAGACACGGAGACTCTGATACACTGAGACACTGAAACACTGAGATGCAGAGACACAGATAAACTGAGACACTGAGACACTGAGACACAGAGACACTGACACTCTGAGACACAGAGACACTGAGACACAGAGACACTGAGGATCTGCGGCACTGAGACACAGAGACACAGAGACACAGATACACAGAGACTATGTGACACTTGAGACACTCTGACAGAGAGACACTGAGATTCTGAGACTCTGAGACACTGAGAAACAGAGGCACAGAGACATTGAGACTCTGAGACACTGAGACACCGAGGCACTGAGACACAGAGACACTGAGACACTGAGACACAGAGACTCCGAGGCACAGAGACTCTGAGACACAGAGACACTGAGACTCTAGGCACTGAGACAGTGAGACTCTGAAACACTGAGACAAAGAGACACTGAGACACTGAGACTCTGAGACACAGAGGCACAGAGACACAGAGACATTGCGACTCTGAGACACGGAGACACTGTGACACTGAGACACAGAGACATTGAGACTCTGAGACACTGAGGCACTGAGACACTGAGACACTGAGACACAGAGACACTGAGACACTGAGACAGAGAGGCACAGAGACTCTGAGACACTGAGACTGAGAGACACAGAGAGATAGAGTCACTGTGACTCTGAGACACTGAGACACAGAGACACTGAGATTCTGAGTCACTGAGACAATGAGACACTGAGACTCTGATACACTGAGACACTGAGAAACAGAAACACAGAGAAACTGAGACACAGAGACACTGAGACACATAGACACTGAGACTCTGATACACTGAGACACTGAAATACTGAGAATAAGAGACACAGAGTAACTGAGACACTGAGACACTGAGAAACAGAGACTCTGAGACACAGAGGCACTGAGACACAGAGACACTGAGGATCTGAGGCACTGAGACACAGAGACACAGATACACAGAGACTATGTGACACTGAGACACTGTGACACAGAGACACTGAGATTCTGAGACACTGAGACACTGAGACACAGAGACACTGAAACACAGAGACATAGAGACACTGAGAGTCTAGGCACTGAGACAGTGAGACTCTGAAACACTGAGACAAAGAGACACTGAGACTCTGAGACTCTGAGACACAGAGACATTGAGACACAGAGACACTGAGACACTGAGACACAGAAGCACAGGGACACAGAGACATTGCGACTCTGAGACACGGAGACACTGTGACGCTGAGACACAGAGACATTGAGACTCTGAGACACTGAGACACAGAGGCACTGAGATTCTGAGTCACTGAGACAATAAGACACTGAGACACCGAGACACTGAGACACTGAGAAACAGAAACACAGAGAAAATGAGACACAGAGACACTGAGACACATAGACACTGAGACTCTGATACACTGAGACACTGAAATAATGAGACGCAGAGACACAGAGTCACTGAGACTCTAAGACACTGAGAAACAGAGACTCTGAGACACCGAAAAACTGAGACACAGAGGCACATAGGCAATGAGACTCTGATACACTGAGACACTGAGACGCTGACACATAGGGAGACTGAGAAACAGAGACACAGAGACACTGAGACTCTTAGACACTGAGACACAGAGAATCTGTTATGCTGAGACACTGGGACACAGAGACACAGAAACACTGAGACTCTGAGACACAGAGACACTGAGACACTGAGACCCAGAGACCCTGAGACACTGAGACAAAGTGACACAGAGAGACTGAACAACAGAGACACAGAGCCACTGAGACACAGAGACACAGAGACAATGTGACTCTGAGGCACTGAGACACTGAGACACAGAGACAGTGAGACTCTGAGACACTGAGGCACAGAGACACTGAGACAGAGAGACACCGAGACTCTGAACGCTGTGACGCAGAGACACAGAGGCATTGAGACTCTGAGACACTGAGATGCAGAGACACTGAGACACTGAGTCTCTGAGGCACAGAGACACAGAGACGTTGAGACTCTGAGACACTGAGACACTGAGAAACAGAGACACAGAGACACTGAGACACAGAGACACTGAGAGACTGATACACTGAGACACAGAGACACTGAGACTCTGAGTCACAGAGACACTGAGACTCTAGACACTGAGACAGTGAGACTCTGAGACAGTGAGACACAGAGACACTGAGACTCTGAGACACTGAGACTCTGAGACACAGAGGCACAGAGACACAGAGACATTGCGACTCTGAGACACGGAGGCACAGAGACACTGACACACAGAGACACAAAGACATTGAGACTCTGAGACACTCAGACAATGAACCAGAGAGACACCGAGACTGAGACACTGAGACACAGAGACGCAGATACACAGAGACTATGTTACACTGAGACACTGTGACATAGACACACTGAAATTCTGAGACTCTGACACACCGAGAAACAAAGACACAGAGACACAGAGGTACAGAGACATTGAGACTCTGAGACTCTGAGACTCTGAGACACAGAACATAGAACATAGAACATTACAGCGCGGAACAGGCCCTTCGGCCCACAATGTTGCGCCGACCAGTCTTATTTTTAAAAAAAAACATTGACCCACTAATCTAAACCAATCCCTTTTCGTCCATAAACCTATCCACCAATCTCTTAAACGCCCCCAAACTAGGCGCATTTACAACTGCAGCAGGCAGGGCTTTCCAGAGACACTGAGACACCGAGGTACCGAGACGCTGAGACACTGAGACACAGAGACACAGAGACATTGAGACACAGAGACACAGAGACACAGGGACACCGAGACGCTGAGACACTGCGACACTGAGACACAGAGACACAGAGACATTGAGACTCTGAGACACAGAGACACAGAGACACAGAGACATTGAGACTCTGAGACACCGAGACTCTGAGACGCTGAGACGCTGAGACGCTGAGACACTGAGACACAGAGACATTGAGACTCTGAGACACAGAGACACAGAGACACTGAGACACAGAGACGTTGAGACTCTGAGACACTGAGACACAGAGACACTGAGACACAGAGACACCTAGACTCTGTGACACTGAGACACTGAGACACTGTGACACAGAGACACTGAGGTTCTGAGACTCTGAGACAATGAGACACTGAGACACTGAGACACAGAGACACTGAGACACTGAGAAACAGAGACATAGAGACACAGAGAAACTGAGACACTGAGACACTGAGACTCTGATACACTGAGACACAGAGACACTGAGATTCTGAGTCACTGAGACACAGAGACACTGAGACACAGAGACACAGAAACACTGAGTCTCTGAGACACAGAGACACTGAGACACTGAGACCCAGAGACCCTGAGACACTGAGACAAAGTGACACAGAGAGACTGAACAACAGAGACACAGAGCCACTGAGACACAGAGACACAGAGACAATGTGACTCTGAGGCACTGAGACACTGAGACACAGAGACAGTGAGACTCTGAGACACTGAGGCACAGAGACACTGAGACAGAGAGACACCGAGACTCTGAACGCTGTGACGCAGAGACACAGAGGCATTGAGACTCTGAGACACTGAGATGCAGAGACACTGAGACACTGAGTCTCTGAGGCACAGAGACACAGAGACGTTGAGACTCTGAGACACTGAGACACTGAGAAACAGAGACACAGAGACACTGAGACACAGAGACACTGAGAGACTGATACACTGAGACACAGAGACACTGAGACTCTGAGTCACAGAGACACTGAGACTCTAGACACTGAGACAGTGAGACTCTGAGACAGTGAGACACAGAGACACTGAGACTCTGAGACACTGAGACTCTGAGACACAGAGGCACAGAGACACAGAGACATTGCGACTCTGAGACACGGAGGCACAGAGACACTGACACACAGAGACACAAAGACATTGAGACTCTGAGACACTCAGACAATGAACCAGAGAGACACCGAGACTGAGACACTGAGACACAGAGACGCAGATACACAGAGACTATGTTACACTGAGACACTGTGACATAGACACACTGAGATTCTGAGACTCTGACACACCGAGAAACAAAGACACAGAGACACAGAGGTACAGAGACATTGAGACTCTGAGACTCTGAGACTCTGAGACACAGAACATAGAACATAGAACATTACAGCGCGGAACAGGCCCTTCGGCCCACAATGTTGCGCCGACCAGTCTTATTTTTAAAAAAAAACATTGACCCACTAATCTAAACCAATCCCTTTTCGTCCATAAACCTATCCACCAATCTCTTAAACGCCCCCAAACTAGGCGCATTTACAACTGCAGCAGGCAGGGCTTTCCAGAGACACTGAGACACCGAGGTACCGAGACGCTGAGACACTGAGACACAGAGACACAGAGACATTGAGACACAGAGACACAGAGACACAGGGACACCGAGACGCTGAGACACTGAGACACTGAGACACAGAGACACAGAGACATTGAGACTCTGAGACACAGAGACAAAGAGACATTGAGACTCTGAGACACCGAGACTCTGAGACGCTGAGACGCTGAGACGCTGAGACACTGAGACATTGAGACTCTGAGACACAGAGACACAGAGACACTGAGACACAGAGACGTTGAGACTCTGAGACACTGAGACACTGAGACACAGAGACACCTAGACTCTGTGACACTGAGACACTGAGACACTGTGACACAGAGACACTGAGGTTCTGAGACTCTGAGACAATGAGACACTGAGACACAGAGACACTGAGACACTGAGAAACAGAGACATAGAGACACAGAGAAACTGAGACACTGAGACACTGAGACTCTGATACACTGAGACACAGAGACACTGAGATTCTGAGTCACTGAGACACAGAGACACTGAGACACAGAGTCACATAGACACTGAGACTCTGATACACTGAGACACTGAAATACTGAGACGCAGAGACACAGAGTCACTGAGACTCTGAGACACTGAGACACAGACACTGAGAAACAGAGACTCTGAGACACTGAAAAACTAAGACACAGAGACACATAGTGAATGAGACTCTGATACACTGAGACACTGACACACTGAGATGCAGAGACATAGAGACACAGAGACACAGAGACACAGAGACATTGAGACTCTGAGACACCGAGACTCTGAGACGCTGAGACGCTGAGACACTGAGACACAGAGACATTGAGACTCTGAGACACAGAGACACAGAGACACAGAGACGTTGAGACTCTGAGACACTGAGACACAGAGACACTGAGACACAGAGACACCTAGACTCTGTGACACTGAGACACTGAGACACTGTGACACAGAGACACTGAGGTTCTGAGACTCTGAGACAATGAGACACTGAGACACAGAGACACTGAGACACTGAGAAACAGAGACACAGAGACACAGAGAAACTGAGACACTGAGACACTGAGACTCTGATACACTGAGACACAGAGACACTGAGATTCTGAGTCACTGAGACACAGAGACACTGAGACACAGAGTCACATAGACACTGAGACTCTGATACACTGAGACACTGAAATACTGAGACGCAGAGACACAGAGTCACTGAGACTCTGAGACACTGAGACACTGAGACACTGAGAAACAGAGACTCTGAGACACTGAAAAACTGAGACACAGAGACACATAGTGAATGAGACTCTGATACACTGAGACACTGACACACTGAGATGCAGAGACATAGAGACACTGAGATGCAGAGACATAGAGACACTGAGACACAGGGACACTGAGAAACAGAGACACAGAGACTCTGAGACACTGAGACTCTGAGACACTGAGACCCAGAGAATCTGTTATGCTGAGACACTGAGACACTGGGACACAGAGACACAGAAATACTGAGACTCTGAGACACAGAGACACTGAGACACTGAGACACAGAGACCCTGAGACACTGAGACAAAGTGACACAGAGAGACTGAGCAACAGAGACACAGAGCGGCTCAGACACAGAGACACAGAGACAACGAGACTCTGAGGCACTGAGACACTGAGACACTGAGACACAGAGACAGTGAGACTCTGAGACGCTGAGGCACAGAGACACTGAGACAGAGAGACACCGAGACTCTGAATGCTGTGACACAGAGAGACAGAGACACAGAGGCATTGAGACTCTGAGACACTGAGATGCAGAGACACTGAGACACAGAGACACTGAGGCTCTGAGGCACTGAGACACAGAGAGGCAGTGACACAGAGACTCTGTGACACTGAGACACTGTGACACAGAGACACTGAGGTTCTGAGACTCTGAGACAATGAGACACTGAGACACAGAGACACTGAGACACTGAGAAACAGAGACACAGAGAAACTGAGACACTGAGACACTGAGACTCTGATACACTGAGACACTGAGACACAGAGACATTGAGACTATGAGACTATGAGACACTGAGGCACTGAGACACAGAGACACTGAGACACTGAGACACAGAGACACTGAGACAAAGAGACACTGAGACACTGAGACACAGAGAGATAGAGTCACTGAGACTCTGAGACACTGAGACACAGACACTGAGATTCTGAGTCACTGAGACAATGAGACACTGAGACACAGAGACACTGAGACACTGATAAACAGAAACACAGAGAAACTGAGACACAGAGACACTGAGAACATAGACACTGCGACTCTGATACACTGAGACACTGAAATGCTGAGACACAGAGACACAGAGTCACTGAGACTCTGAGACACTGAGACACTGAGAAACAGAGACACAGAGGCACAGAGGCACAGAGACATTGAGACTCTGAGACACTGAGACAGTGAGACACTGAGACGCAGATACACTGAGGCTCTGAGGCACTGAGACACAGAGACTCTGTGACACTGAGACACTGTGACACAGAGACACTGAGGTTCTGAGACTCTGAGACAATGAGACACTGAGACACAGAGACACAGGGACACTGAGACTCTGAGACACTGAGACACAGAAACACAGAGACTCAGCGAATCAGAGTCACTGAGAAACAGAGACACAGAGACTCTAAGACACTGAGATACAGAGACACTGAGACACTGAGACGCATATAAACTGAGACACTGAGACACAGAGCCACAGAGACACCGAGACTCTGATACACTGAGACACTGAGACACAGAGACACTGAGACATTGAGACTCTGAGACACTGAGACACAGAGACACTGAGATGCAGAGACACAGATAAACTGAGACCCAGAGACACTGAGACACAGACACTCTGAGACACTGAGACAAAGTGACACAGAGAGACTGAGTAACAGAGACACAGAGACACTGAGACACTGAGACACAGAGACACTGACACTCTGTGACACAGAGACACTGAGACACTGAGACAGAGAGACACTGAGGATCTGAGGCACTGAGACACAGAGACACAGATACACAGCGACTATGTGACACTGAGGCACTGTGACACAGAGACACTGAGAAACAGAGACACAGAGGCACAGAGGCACAGAGACATTGAGACTCTGAGACACTGAGACAGTGAGACACTGAGACACAGAGACACTGAGGCTCTGAGGCACTGAGACACAGAGATGCAGAGACACAGAGACTCTGTGATACTGAGACACTGTGACACAGAGACACTGAAGTTCTGAGACACTGAAGTTCTGAGACTCTGAGACAATGAGACACTGAGACACAGAGACACAGAGACACAGAGACACAGAGAAACTGAGACACTGAGACTCTGAGACACTGAGACTCTGATACACTGACAGACTGTGACACAGAGACATTGAGACACTGATACACTGAAACATTGAGACGCAGAGACACGGAGACACTGAGACTCGGAGACACAGAGACACGGAGACTCTGATACACTGAGACACTGAAACACTGAGATGCAGAGACACAGATAAACTGAGACACTGAGACACTGAGACACAGAGACACTGACACTCTGAGACACAGAGACACTGAGACACAGAGACACTGAGGATCTGAGGCACTGAGACACAGAGACACAGATACACAGAGACTATGTGACACTTGAGACACTGTGACAGAGAGACACTGAGATTCTGAGACTCTGAGACACTGAGAAACAGAGACACAGAGACACAGAGGCACGGAGACATTGAGACTCTGAGACGCTGAGACGCTGAGACACTGAGACACTGAGACACAGAGACATTGAGACTCTGAGACACAGAGACACAGAGACACAGAGACACTGAGACACAGAGACGTTGAGATTCTGAGACACTGAGACACAGAGACACTGAGACACAGAGACACCTAGACTCTGAGACGCTGGGACGCTGAGACACTGAGACACAGAGACACATAGACATTGAGACTTTGAGATACTGAGATACAGAGACACTGAGACACTGAGACACAGAGACTCTGAGACACTGAGAAACTGAGACACAGAGGCACATAGGCACTGAGACTCTGATACACTGAGACACTGAAACACTGAGATGCAGAGACATAGAGACACTGAGACTCCGAGACTCCGAGACACTGAGACACAGGGACACTGAGAAACAGAGACACAGAGACTCTGAGACACTGAGACACTGAGACCCAGAGAATCTGTTATGCTGAGACACTGAGACACTGGGACACAGAGACACAGAAATACTGAGACTCTGAGACACAGAGACACTGAGACACTGAGACCCAGAGACCCTGAGACACTGAGACAAAGTGACACAGAGAGACTGAGCAACAGAGACACTGAGACACAGAGACAGTGAGACTCTGAGACACTGAGGCACAGAGACACTGAGACAGAGAGACACCGAGACTCTGAATGCTGTGACGCAGAGACACAGAGGCATTGAGGCACTGAGACACAGAGATGCAGAGACACAGAGACTCTGTGACACTGAGACACTGAGACACTGTGACACAGAGACACTGAGGTTCTGAGACTCTGAGACAATGAGACACTGAGACACAGAGACACTGAGACACTGAGAAACAGAGACACAGAGACACAGAGAAACTGAGACACTGAGACACTGAGACTCTGATACACTGAGACACAGAGACACTGAGATTCTGAGTCACTGAGACACAGAGACACTGAGACACAGAGTCACATAGACACTGAGACTCTGATACACTGAGACACTGAAATACTGAGACGCAGAGACACAGAGTCACTGAGACTCTGAGACACTGAGACACTGAGAAACAGAGACTCTGAGACACTGAAAAACTGAGACACAGAGACACATAGTGAATGAGACTCTGATACACTGAGACACTGACACACTGAGATGCAGAGACATAGAGACACTGAGATGCAGAGACATAGAGACACTGAGACACAGGGACACTGAGAAACAGAGACACAGAGACTCTGAGACACTGAGACTCTGAGACACTGAGACCCAGAGAATCTGTTATGCTGAGACACTGAGACACTGGGACACAGAGACACAGAAATACTGAGACTCTGAGACACAGAGACACTGAGACACTGAGACACAGAGACCCTGAGACACTGAGACAAAGTGACACAGAGAGACTGAGCAACAGAGACACAGAGCGGCTCAGACACAGAGACACAGAGACAACGAGACTCTGAGGCACTGAGACACTGAGACACTGAGACACAGAGACAGTGAGACTCTGAGACGCTGAGGCACAGAGACTCTGAGACAGAGAGACACCGAGACTCTGAATGCTGTGACACAGAGAGACAGAGACACAGAGGCATTGAGACTCTGAGACACTGAGATGCAGAGACACTGAGACACAGAGACACTGAGGCTCTGAGGCACTGAGACACAGAGAGGCAGTGACACAGAGACTCTGTGACACTGAGACACTGTGACACAGAGACACTGAGGTTCTGAGACTCTGAGACAATGAGACACTGAGACACAGAGACACTGAGACACTGAGAAACAGAGACACAGAGAAACTGAGACACTGAGACACTGAGACTCTGATACACTGAGACACTGAGACACAGAGACATTGAGACTATGAGACTATGAGACACTGAGGCACTGAGACACTGAGACACTGAGACACAGAGACACTGAGACAAAGAGACACTGAGACACTGAGACACAGAGAGATAGAGTCACTGAGACTCTGAGACACTGAGACACAGACACTGAGATTCTGAGTCACTGAGACAATGAGACACTGAGACACAGAGACACTGAGACACTGATAAACAGAAACACAGAGAAACTGAGACACAGAGACACTGAGAACATAGACACTGCGACTCTGATACACTGAGACACTGAAATGCTGAGACACAGAGACACAGAGTCACTGAGACTCTGAGACACTGAGACACTGAGAAACAGAGACACAGAGGCACAGAGGCACAGAGACATTGAGACTCTGAGACACTGAGACAGTGAGACACTGAGACGCAGATACACTGAGGCTCTGAGGCACTGAGACACAGAGACTCTGTGACACTGAGACACTGTGACACAGAGACACTGAGGTTCTGAGACTCTGAGACAATGAGACACTGAGACACAGAGACACAGGGACACTGAGACTCTGAGACACTGAGACACAGAAACACAGAGACTCAGCGAATCAGAGTCACTGAGAAACAGAGACACAGAGACTCTAAGACACTGAGATACAGAGACACTGAGACACTGAGACGCATATAAACTGAGACACTGAGACACAGAGCCACAGAGACACCGAGACTCTGATACACTGAGACACTGAGACACAGAGACACTGAGACATTGAGACTCTGAGACACTGAGACACAGAGACACTGAGGCACTGAGACTCTGATACACTGAGACACTGAAACACTGAGATGCAGAGACACAGATAAACTGAGACACTGAGACACTGAGACACAGAGACACTGACACTCTGAGACACAGAGACACTGAGACACAGAGACACTGAGGATCTGAGGCACTGAGACACAGAGACACAGATACACAGAGACTATGTGACACTTGAGACACTGTGACAGAGAGACACTGAGATTCTGAGACTCTGAGACACTGAGAAACAGAGACACAGAGACACAGAGGCAAGGAGACATTGAGACTCTGAGACGCTGAGACGCTGAGACACTGAGACACTGAGACACAGAGACATTGAGACTCTGAGACACAGAGACACAGAGACACAGAGACACTGAGACACAGAGACGTTGAGATTCTGAGACACTGAGACACAGAGACACTGAGACACAGAGACACCTAGACTCTGAGACGCTGGGACGCTGAGACACTGAGACACAGAGACACATAGACATTGAGACTTTGAGATACTGAGATACAGAGACACTGAGACACTGAGACACAGAGACTCTGAGACACTGAGAAACTGAGACACAGAGGCACATAGGCACTGAGACTCTGATACACTGAGACACTGAAACACTGAGATGCAGAGACATAGAGACACTGAGACTCCGAGACACTGAGACACAGGGACACTGAGAAACAGAGACACAGAGACTCTGAGACACTGAGACACTGAGACCCAGAGAATCTGTTATGCTGAGACACTGAGACACTGGGACACAGAGACACAGAAATACTGAGACTCTGAGACACAGAGACACTGAGACACTGAGACCCAGAGACCCTGAGACACTGAGACAAAGTGACACAGAGAGACTGAGCAACAGAGACACTGAGACACAGAGACAGTGAGACTCTGAGACACTGAGGCACAGAGACACTGAGACAGAGAGACACCGAGACTCTGAATGCTGTGACGCAGAGACACAGAGGCATTGAGGCACTGAGACACAGAGATGCAGAGACACAGAGACTCTGTGACACTGAGACACTGAGACACTGTGACACAGAGACACTGAGGTTCTGAGACTCTGAGACAATGAGACACTGAGACACAGAGACACTGAGACACTGAGAAACAGAGACACAGAGACACAGAGAAACTGAGACACTGAGACACTGAGACTCTGATACACTGAGACACAGAGACACTGAGATTCTGAGTCACTGAGACACAGAGACACTGAGACACAGAGTCACATAGACACTGAGACTCTGATACACTGAGACACTGAAATACTGAGACGCAGAGACACAGAGTCACTGAGACTCTGAGACACTGAGACACTGAGAAACAGAGACTCTGAGACACTGAAAAACTGAGACACAGAGACACATAGTGAATGAGACTCTGATACACTGAGACACTGACACACTGAGATGCAGAGACATAGAGACACTGAGATGCAGAGACATAGAGACACTGAGACACAGGGACACTGAGAAACAGAGACACAGAGACTCTGAGACACTGAGACTCTGAGACACTGAGACCCAGAGAATCTGTTATGCTGAGACACTGAGACACTGGGGCACAGAGACACAGAAATACTGAGACTCTGAGACACAGAGACACTGAGACACTGAGACACAGAGACCCTGAGACACTGAGACAAAGTGACACAGAGAGACTGAGCAACAGAGACACAGAGCGGCTCAGACACAGAGACACAGAGACAACGAGACTCTGAGGCACTGAGACACTGAGACACTGAGACACAGAGACAGTGAGACTCTGAGACGCTGAGGCACAGAGACACTGAGACAGAGAGACACCGAGACTCTGAATGCTGTGACACAGAGAGACAGAGACACAGAGGCATTGAGACTCTGAGACACTGAGATGCAGAGACACTGAGACACAGAGACACTGAGGCTCTGAGGCACTGAGACACAGAGAGGCAGTGACACAGAGACTCTGTGACACTGAGACACTGTGACACAGAGACACTGAGGTTCTGAGACTCTGAGACAATGAGACACTGAGACACAGAGACACTGAGACACTGAGAAACAGAGACACAGAGAAACTGAGACACTGAGACACTGAGACTCTGATACACTGAGACACTGAGACACAGAGACATTGAGACTATGAGACTATGAGACACTGAGGCACTGAGACACAGAGACACTGAGACACTGAGACACAGAGACACTGAGACAAAGAGACACTGAGACACTGAGACACAGAGAGATAGAGTCACTGAGACTCTGAGACACTGAGACACAGACACTGAGATTCTGAGTCACTGAGACAATGAGACACTGAGACACAGAGACACTGAGACACTGATAAACAGAAACACAGAGAAACTGAGACACAGAGACACTGAGAACATAGACACTGCGACTCTGATACACTGAGACACTGAAATGCTGAGACACAGAGACACAGAGTCACTGAGACTCTGAGACACTGAGACACTGAGAAACAGAGACACAGAGGCACAGAGGCACAGAGACATTGAGACTCTGAGACACTGAGACAGTGAGACACTGAGACGCAGATACACTGAGGCTCTGAGGCACTGAGACACAGAGACTCTGTGACACTGAGACACTGTGACACAGAGACACTGAGGTTCTGAGACTCTGAGACAATGAGACACTGAGACACAGAGACACAGGGACACTGAGACTCTGAGACACTGAGACACAGAAACACAGAGACTCAGCGAATCAGAGTCACTGAGAAACAGAGACACAGAGACTCTAAGACACTGAGATACAGAGACACTGAGACACTGAGACGCATATAAACTGAGACACTGAGACACAGAGCCACAGAGACACCGAGACTCTGATACACTGAGACACTGAGACACAGAGACACTGAGACATTGAGACTCTGAGACACTGAGACACAGAGACACTGAGATGCAGAGACACAGATAAACTGAGACCCAGAGACACTGAGACACAGACACTCTGAGACACTGAGACAAAGTGACACAGAGAGACTGAGTAACAGAGACACAGAGACACTGAGACACTGAGACACAGAGACACTGACACTCTGTGACACAGAGACACTGAGACACTGAGACAGAGAGACACTGAGGATCTGAGGCACTGAGACACAGAGACACAGATACACAGCGACTATGTGACACTGAGGCACTGTGACACAGAGACACTGAGAAACAGAGACACAGAGGCACAGAGGCACAGAGACATTGAGACTCTGAGACACTGAGACAGTGAGACACTGAGACACAGAGACACTGAGGCTCTGAGGCACTGAGACACAGAGATGCAGAGACACAGAGACTCTGTGACACTGAGACACTGTGACACAGAGACACTGAAGTTCTGAGACACTGAAGTTCTGAGACTCTGAGACAATGAGACACTGAGACACAGAGACACAGAGACACAGAGACACTGAGACACAGAGAAACTGAGACACTGAGACTCTGAGACACTGAGACTCTGATACACTGACAGACTGTGACACAGAGACATTGAGACACTGATACACTGAAACATTGAGACGCAGAGACACGGAGACACTGAGACTCGGAGACACAGAGACACGGAGACTCTGATACACTGAGACACTGAAACACTGAGATGCAGAGACACAGATAAACTGAGACACTGAGACACTGAGACACAGAGACACTGACACTCTGAGACACAGAGACACTGAGACACAGAGACACTGAGGATCTGAGGCACTGAGACACAGAGACACAGATACACAGAGACTATGTGACACTTGAGACACTGTGACAGAGAGACACTGAGATTCTGAGACTCTGAGACACTGAGAAACAGAGACACAGAGACACAGAGGCACGGAGACATTGAGACTCTGAGACGCTGAGACGCTGAGACACTGAGACACTGAGACACAGAGACATTGAGACTCTGAGACACAGAGACACAGAGACACAGAGACACTGAGACACAGAGACGTTGAGATTCTGAGACACTGAGACACAGAGACACTGAGACACAGAGACACCTAGACTCTGAGACGCTGGGACGCTGAGACACTGAGACACAGAGACACATAGACATTGAGACTTTGAGATACTGAGATACAGAGACACTGAGACACTGAGACACAGAGACTCTGAGACACTGAGAAACTGAGACACAGAGGCACATAGGCACTGAGACTCTGATACACTGAGACACTGAAACACTGAGATGCAGAGACATAGAGACACTGAGACTCCGAGACTCCGAGACACTGAGACACAGGGACACTGAGAAACAGAGACACAGAGACTCTGAGACACTGAGACACTGAGACCCAGAGAATCTGTTATGCTGAGACACTGAGACACTGGGACACAGAGACACAGAAATACTGAGACTCTGAGACACAGAGACACTGAGACACTGAGACCCAGAGACCCTGAGACACTGAGACAAAGTGACACAGAGAGACTGAGCAACAGAGACACTGAGACACAGAGACAGTGAGACTCTGAGACACTGAGGCACAGAGACACTGAGACAGAGAGACACCGAGACTCTGAATGCTGTGACGCAGAGACACAGAGGCATTGAGGCACTGAGACACAGAGATGCAGAGACACAGAGACTCTGTGACACTGAGACACTGAGACACTGTGACACAGAGACACTGAGGTTCTGAGACTCTGAGACAATGAGACACTGAGACACAGAGACACTGAGACACTGAGAAACAGAGACACAGAGACACAGAGAAACTGAGACACTGAGACTCTGATACACTGAGACACAGAGACACTGAGATTCTGAGTCACTGAGACACAGAGACACTGAGACACAGAGTCACATAGACACTGAGACTCTGATACACTGAGACACTGAAATACTGAGACGCAGAGACACAGAGTCACTGAGACTCTGAGACACTGAGACACTGAGAAACAGAGACTCTGAGACACTGAAAAACTGAGACACAGAGACACATAGTGAATGAGACTCTGATACACTGAGACACTGACACACTGAGATGCAGAGACATAGAGACACTGAGATGCAGAGACATAGAGACACTGAGACACAGGGACACTGAGAAACAGAGACACAGAGACTCTGAGACACTGAGACTCTGAGACACTGAGACCCAGAGAATCTGTTATGCTGAGACACTGAGACACTGGGACACAGAGACACAGAAATACTGAGACTCTGAGACACAGAGACACTGAGACACTGAGACACAGAGACCCTGAGACACTGAGACAAAGTGACACAGAGAGACTGAGCAACAGAGACACAGAGCGGCTCAGACACAGAGACACAGAGACAACGAGACTCTGAGGCACTGAGACACTGAGACACTGAGACACTGAGACACAGAGACAGTGAGACTCTGAGACGCTGAGGCACAGAGACACTGAGACAGAGAGACACCGAGACTCTGAATGCTGTGACACAGAGAGACAGAGACACAGAGGCATTGAGACTCTGAGACACTGAGATGCAGAGACACTGAGACACAGAGACACTGAGGCTCTGAGGCACTGAGACACAGAGAGGCAGTGACACAGAGACTCTGTGACACTGAGACACTGTGACACAGAGACACTGAGGTTCTGAGACTCTGAGACAATGAGACACTGAGACACAGAGACACTGAGACACTGAGAAACAGAGACACAGAGAAACTGAGACACTGAGACACTGAGACTCTGATACACTGAGACACTGAGACACAGAGACATTGAGACTATGAGACTATGAGACACTGAGGCACTGAGACACAGAGACACTGAGACACTGAGACACAGAGACACTGAGACAAAGAGACACTGAGACACTGAGACACAGAGAGATAGAGTCACTGAGACTCTGAGACACTGAGACACAGACACTGAGATTCTGAGTCACTGAGACAATGAGACACTGAGACACAGAGACACTGAGACACTGATAAACAGAAACACAGAGAAACTGAGACACAGAGACACTGAGAACATAGACACTGCGACTCTGATACACTGAGACACTGAAATGCTGAGACACAGAGACACAGAGTCACTGAGACTCTGAGACACTGAGACACTGAGAAACAGAGACACAGAGGCACAGAGGCACAGAGACATTGAGACTCTGAGACACTGAGACAGTGAGACACTGAGACGCAGATACACTGAGGCTCTGAGGCACTGAGACACAGAGACTCTGTGACACTGAGACACTGTGACACAGAGACACTGAGGTTCTGAGACTCTGAGACAATGAGACACTGAGACACAGAGACACAGGGACACTGAGACTCTGAGACACTGAGACACAGAAACACAGAGACTCAGCGAATCAGAGTCACTGAGAAACAGAGACACAGAGACTCTAAGACACTGAGATACAGAGACACTGAGACACTGAGACGCATATAAACTGAGACACTGAGACACAGAGCCACAGAGACACCGAGACTCTGATACACTGAGACACTGAGACACAGAGACACTGAGACATTGAGACTCTGAGACACTGAGACACAGAGACACTGAGATGCAGAGACACAGATAAACTGAGACCCAGAGACACTGAGACACAGACACTCTGAGACACTGAGACAAAGTGACACAGAGAGACTGAGTAACAGAGACACAGAGACACTGAGACACTGAGACACAGAGACACTGACACTCTGTGACACAGAGACACTGAGACACTGAGACAGAGAGACACTGAGGATCTGAGGCACTGAGACACAGAGACACAGATACACAGCGACTATGTGACACTGAGGCACTGTGACACAGAGACACTGAGAAACAGAGACACAGAGGCACAGAGGCACAGAGACATTGAGACTCTGAGACACTGAGACAGTGAGACACTGAGACACAGAGACACTGAGGCTCTGAGGCACTGAGACACAGAGATGCAGAGACACAGAGACTCTGTGACACTGAGACACTGTGACACAGAGACACTGAAGTTCTGAGACACTGAAGTTCTGAGACTCTGAGACAATGAGACACTGAGACACAGAGACACAGAGACACAGAGAAACTGAGACACTGAGACTCTGAGACACTGAGACTCTGATACACTGACAGACTGTGACACAGAGACATTGAGACACTGATACACTGAAACATTGAGACGCAGAGACACGGAGACACTGAGACTCGGAGACACAGAGACACGGAGACTCTGATACACTGAGACACTGAAACACTGAGATGCAGAGACACAGATAAACTGAGACACTGAGACACTGAGACACAGAGACACTGACACTCTGAGACACAGAGACACTGAGACACAGAGACACTGAGGATCTGAGGCACTGAGACACAGAGACACAGATACACAGAGACTATGTGACACTTGAGACACTGTGACAGAGAGACACTGAGATTCTGAGACTCTGAGACACTGAGAAACAGAGACACAGAGACACAGAGGCACGGAGACATTGAGACTCTGAGACGCTGAGACGCTGAGACACTGAGACACTGAGACACAGAGACATTGAGACTCTGAGACACAGAGACACAGAGACACTGAGACACAGAGACGTTGAGATTCTGAGACACTGAGACACAGAGACACTGAGACACAGAGACACCTAGACTCTGAGACGCTGGGACGCTGAGACACTGAGACACAGAGACACATAGACATTGAGACTTTGAGATACTGAGATACAGAGACACTGAGACACTGAGACACAGAGACTCTGAGACACTGAGAAACTGAGACACAGAGGCACATAGGCACTGAGACTCTGATACACTGAGACACTGAAACACTGAGATGCAGAGACATAGAGACACTGAGACTCCGAGACTCCGAGACACTGAGACACAGGGACACTGAGAAACAGAGACACAGAGACTCTGAGACACTGAGACACTGAGACCCAGAGAATCTGTTATGCTGAGACACTGAGACACTGGGACACAGAGACACAGAAATACTGAGACTCTGAGACACAGAGACACTGAGACACTGAGACCCAGAGACCCTGAGACACTGAGACAAAGTGACACAGAGAGACTGAGCAACAGAGACACTGAGACACAGAGACAGTGAGACTCTGAGACACTGAGGCACAGAGACACTGAGACAGAGAGACACCGAGACTCTGAATGCTGTGACACAGAGAGACAGAGACACAGAGGCATTGAGACTCTGAGACACTGAGATGCAGAGACACTGAGACACAGAGACACTGAGGCTCTGAGGCACTGAGACACAGAGAGGCAGTGACACAGAGACTCTGTGACACTGAGACACTGTGACACAGAGACACTGAGGTTCTGAGACTCTGAGACAATGAGACACTGAGACACAGAGACACTGAGACACTGAGAAACAGAGACACAGAGAAACTGAGACACTGAGACACTGAGACTCTGATACACTGAGACACTGAGACACAGAGACATTGAGACTATGAGACTATGAGACACTGAGGCACTGAGACACAGAGACACTGAGACACTGAGACACAGAGACACTGAGACAAAGAGACACTGAGACACTGAGACACAGAGAGATAGAGTCACTGAGACTCTGAGACACTGAGACACAGACACTGAGATTCTGAGTCACTGAGACAATGAGACACTGAGACACAGAGACACTGAGACACTGATAAACAGAAACACAGAGAAACTGAGACACAGAGACACTGAGAACATAGACACTGCGACTCTGATACACTGAGACACTGAAATGCTGAGACACAGAGACACAGAGTCACTGAGACTCTGAGACACTGAGACACTGAGAAACAGAGACACAGAGGCACAGAGGCACAGAGACATTGAGACTCTGAGACACTGAGACAGTGAGACACTGAGACGCAGATACACTGAGGCTCTGAGGCACTGAGACACAGAGACTCTGTGACACTGAGACACTGTGACACAGAGACACTGAGGTTCTGAGACTCTGAGACAATGAGACACTGAGACACAGAGACACAGGGACACTGAGACTCTGAGACACTGAGACACAGAAACACAGAGACTCAGCGAATCAGAGTCACTGAGAAACAGAGACACAGAGACTCTAAGACACTGAGATACAGAGACACTGAGACACTGAGACGCATATAAACTGAGACACTGAGACACAGAGCCACAGAGACACCGAGACTCTGATACACTGAGACACTGAGACACAGAGACACTGAGACATTGAGACTCTGAGACACTGAGACACAGAGACACTGAGGCACTGAGACTCTGATACACTGAGACACTGAAACACCGAGATGCAGAGACACAGATAAACTGAGACACTGAGACACAGAGACCCAGACACTCTGAGACACTGAGACAAAGTGACACAGAGAGACTGAGTAACAGAGACACAGAGACACTGAGACACTGAGACACAGAGACACTGAGACACTGAGACACAGAGACTCCGAGGCACAGAGACTCTGAGACACAGAGACACTGAGACTCTAGGCACTGAGACAGTGAGACTCTGAAACACTGAGACAAAGAGACACTGAGACACTGAGACTCTGAGACACAGAGGCACAGAGACACAGAGACATTGCGACTCTGAGACACGGAGACACTGTGACACTGAGACACAGAGGCATTGAGACTCTGAGACACTGAGGCACTGAGACACTGAGACACTGAGACACAGAGACACTGAGACACTGAGACAGAGAGGCACAGAGACTCTGAGACACTGAGACTGAGAGACACAGAGAGATAGAGTCACTGTGACTCTGAGACACTGAGACACAGAGACACTGAGATTCTGAGTCACTGAGACAATGAGACACTGAGACTCTGATACACTGAGACACTGAGAAACAGAAACACAGAGAAACTGAGACACAGAGACACTGAGACACATAGACTCTGAGACTCTGATACACTGAGACACTGAAATACTGAGAATAAGAGACACAGAGTAACTGAGACACTGAGACACTGAGAAACAGAGATTCTGAGACACAGAGGCACAGAGACACAGAGACACTGAGGATCTGAGGCACTGAGACACAGAAACACAGAGACTCAGCGAATCAGAGACACTGAGAAACAGAGACACAGAGACTCTAAGACACTGAGATACAGAGACACTGAGACACTGAGACGCATATAAACTGAGACACTGAGACACAGAGCCACAGAGACACCGAGACTCTGATACACTGAGACACTGAGACACAGAGACACTGAGACATTGAGACTCTGAGACACTGAGACACAGAGACACTGAGGCACTGAGACTCTGAGACTCTGAGACACTGAAACACTGAGATGCAGAGACACAGATAAACTGAGACACTGAGACACAGAGACCCAGACACTCTGAGACACTGAGACAAAGTGACACAGAGAGACTGAGTAACAGAGACACAGAGACACTGAGACACTGAGACACAGAGACACTGACACTCTGTGACACAGAGACACTGAGACACTGAGACAGAGAGACACTGAGGATCTGAGGCACTGAGACACAGAGACACAGATACACAGCGACTATGTGACACTGAGGCACTGTGACACAGAGACACTGAGAAACAGAGACACAGAGGCACAGAGGCACAGAGACATTGAGACTCTGAGACACTGAGACAGTGAGACACTGAGACACAGAGACACTGAGGCTCTGAGGCACTGAGACACAGAGATGCAGAGACACAGAGACTCTGTGACACTGAGACACTGTGACACAGAGACACTGAAGTTCTGAGACACTGAAGTTCTGAGACTCTGAGACAATGAGACACTGAGACACAGAGACACAGAGACACAGAGACACTGAGACACAGAGAAACTGAGACACTGAGACTCTGAGACACTGAGACTCTGATACACTGACAGACTGTGACACAGAGACATTGAGACACTGATACACTGAAACATTGAGACGCAGAGACACGGAGACACTGAGACTCGGAGACACAGAGACACGGAGACTCTGATACACTGAGACACTGAAACACTGAGATGCAGAGACACAGATAAACTGAGACACTGAGACACTGAGACACAGAGACACTGACACTCTGAGACACAGAGACACTGAGACACAGAGACACTGAGGATCTGAGGCACTGAGACACAGAGACACAGATACACAGAGACTATGTGACACTTGAGACACTGTGACAGAGAGACACTGAGATTCTGAGACTCTGAGACACTGAGAAACAGAGACACAGAGACACAGAGGCACGGAGACATTGAGACTCTGAGACGCTGAGACGCTGAGACACTGAGACACTGAGACACAGAGACATTGAGACTCTGAGACACAGAGACACAGAGACCCAGAGAATCTGTTATGCTGAGACACTGAGACACTGGGACACAGAGACACAGAAATACTGAGACTCTGAGACACAGAGACACTGAGACACTGAGACCCAGAGACCCTGAGACACTGAGACAAAGTGACACAGAGAGACTGAGCAACAGAGACACTGAGACACAGAGACAGTGAGACTCTGAGACACTGAGGCACAGAGACACTGAGACAGAGAGACACCGAGACTCTGAATGCTGTGACGCAGAGACACAGAGGCATTGAGGCACTGAGACACAGAGATGCAGAGACACAGAGACTCTGTGACACTGAGACACTGAGACACTGTGACACAGAGACACTGAGGTTCTGAGACTCTGAGACAATGAGACACTGAGACACAGAGACACTGAGACACTGAGAAACAGAGACACAGAGACACAGAGAAACTGAGACACTGAGACACTGAGACTCTGATACACTGAGACACAGAGACACTGAGATTCTGAGTCACTGAGACACAGAGACACTGAGACACAGAGTCACATAGACACTGAGACTCTGATACACTGAGACACTGAAATACTGAGACGCAGAGACACAGAGTCACTGAGACTCTGAGACACTGAGACACTGAGAAACAGAGACTCTGAGACACTGAAAAACTGAGACACAGAGACACATAGTGAATGAGACTCTGATACACTGAGACACTGACACACTGAGATGCAGAGACATAGAGACACTGAGATGCAGAGACATAGAGACACTGAGACACAGGGACACTGAGAAACAGAGACACAGAGACTCTGAGACACTGAGACTCTGAGACACTGAGACCCAGAGAATCTGTTATGCTGAGACACTGAGACACTGGGACACAGAGACACAGAAATACTGAGACTCTGAGACACAGAGACACTGAGACACTGAGACACAGAGACCCTGAGACACTGAGACAAAGTGACACAGAGAGACTGAGCAACAGAGACACAGAGCGGCTCAGACACAGAGACACAGAGACAACGAGACTCTGAGGCACTGAGACACTGAGACACTGAGACACAGAGACAGTGAGACTCTGAGACGCTGAGGCACAGAGACACTGAGACAGAGAGACACCGAGACTCTGAATGCTGTGACACAGAGAGACAGAGACACAGAGGCATTGAGACTCTGAGACACTGAGATGCAGAGACACTGAGACACAGAGACACTGAGGCTCTGAGGCACTGAGACACAGAGAGGCAGTGACACAGAGACTCTGTGACACTGAGACACTGTGACACAGAGACACTGAGGTTCTGAGACTCTGAGACAATGAGACACTGAGACACAGAGACACTGAGACACTGAGAAACAGAGACACAGAGAAACTGAGACACTGAGACACTGAGACTCTGATACACTGAGACACTGAGACACAGAGACATTGAGACTATGAGACTATGAGACACTGAGGCACTGAGACACAGAGACACTGAGACACTGAGACACAGAGACACTGAGACAAAGAGACACTGAGACACTGAGACACAGAGAGATAGAGTCACTGAGACTCTGAGACACTGAGACACAGACACTGAGATTCTGAGTCACTGAGACAATGAGACACTGAGACACAGAGACACTGAGACACTGATAAACAGAAACACAGAGAAACTGAGACACAGAGACACTGAGAACATAGACACTGCGACTCTGATACACTGAGACACTGAAATGCTGAGACACAGAGACACAGAGTCACTGAGACTCTGAGACACTGAGACACTGAGAAACAGAGACACAGAGGCACAGAGGCACAGAGACATTGAGACTCTGAGACACTGAGACAGTGAGACACTGAGACGCAGATACACTGAGGCTCTGAGGCACTGAGACACAGAGACTCTGTGACACTGAGACACTGTGACACAGAGACACTGAGGTTCTGAGACTCTGAGACAATGAGACACTGAGACACAGAGACACAGGGACACTGAGACTCTGAGACACTGAGACACAGAAACACAGAGACTCAGCGAATCAGAGTCACTGAGAAACAGAGACACAGAGACTCTAAGACACTGAGATACAGAGACACTGAGACACTGAGACGCATATAAACTGAGACACTGAGACACAGAGCCACAGAGACACCGAGACTCTGATACACTGAGACACTGAGACACAGAGACACTGAGACATTGAGACTCTGAGACACTGAGACACAGAGACACTGAGATGCAGAGACACAGATAAACTGAGACACTGAGACACAGAGACCCAGACACTCTGAGACACTGAGACAAAGTGACACAGAGAGACTGAGTAACAGAGACACAGAGACACTGAGACACTGTGACACAGAGACACTGAGACACTGAGACACAGAGACTCCGAGGCACAGAGACTCTGAGACACAGAGACACTGAGACTCTAGGCACTGAGACAGTGAGACTCTGAAACACTGAGACAAAGAGACACTGAGACACTGAGACTCTGAGACACAGAGGCACAGAGACACAGAGACATTGCGACTCTGAGACACGGAGACACTGTGACACTGAGACACAGAGGCATTGAGACTCTGAGACACTGAGGCACTGAGACACTGAGACACTGAGACACAGAGACACTGAGACACTGAGACAGAGAGGCACAGAGACTCTGAGACACTGAGACTGAGAGACACAGAGAGATAGAGTCACTGTGACTCTGAGACACTGAGACACAGAGACACTGAGATTCTGAGTCACTGAGACAATGAGACACTGAGACTCTGATACACTGAGACACTGAGAAACAGAAACACAGAGAAACTGAGACACAGAGACACTGAGACACATAGACTCTGAGACTCTGATACACTGAGACACTGAAATACTGAGAATAAGAGACACAGAGTAACTGAGACACTGAGACACTGAGAAACAGAGATTCTGAGACACAGAGGCACAGAGACACAGAGACACTGAGGATCTGAGGCACTGAGACACAGAAACACAGAGACTCAGCGAATCAGAGACACTGAGAAACAGAGACACAGAGACTCTAAGACACTGAGATACAGAGACACTGAGACACTGAGACGCATATAAACTGAGACACTGAGACACAGAGCCACAGAGACACCGAGACTCTGATACACTGAGACACTGAGACACTGAGACACAGAGACACTGAGACATTGAGACTCTGAGACACTGAGACACAGAGACACTGAGGCACTGAGACTCTGATACACTGAGACACTGAAACACTGAGATGCAGAGACACAGATAAACTGAGACACTGAGACACAGAGACCCAGACACTCTGAGACACTGAGACAAAGTGACACAGAGAGACTGAGTAACAGAGACACAGAGACACTGAGACACTGAGACACAGAGACACTGACACTCTGTGACACAGAGACACTGAGACACTGAGACAGAGAGACACTGAGGATCTGAGGCACTGAGACACAGAGACACAGATACACAGCGATTATGTGACACTGAGGCACTGTGACACAGAGACACTGAGAAACAGAGACACAGAGGCACAGAGGCACAGAGACATTGAGACTCTGAGACACTGAGACAGTGAGACACTGAGACACAGAGACACTGAGGCTCTGAGGCACTGAGACACAGAGATGCAGAGACACAGAGACTCTGGGACACTGAGACACTGTGACACAGAGACACTGAAGTTCTGAGACACTGAAGTTCTGAGACTCTGAGACAATGAGACACTGAGACACAGAGACACAGAGACACAGAGACACTGAGACACAGAGAAACTGAGACACTGAGACTCTGAGACACTGAGACTCTGATACACTGACAGACTGTGACACAGAGACATTGAGACACTGATACACTGAAACATTGAGACGCAGAGACACGGAGACACTGAGACTCGGAGACACAGAGACACGGAGACTCTGATACACTGAGACACTGAAACACTGAGATGCAGAGACACAGATAAACTGAGACACTGAGACACTGAGACACAGAGACACTGACACTCTGAGACACAGAGACACTGAGACACAGAGACACTGAGGATCTGAGGCACTGAGACACAGAGACACAGAGACACAGATACACAGAGACTATGTGACACTTGAGACACTGTGACAGAGAGACACTGAGATTCTGAGACTCTGAGACACTGAGAAACAGAGACACAGAGACACAGAGGCACGGAGACATTGAGACTCTGAGACGCTGAGACGCTGAGACACTGAGACACTGAGACATTGAGACTCTGAGACACAGAGACACAGAGACACTGAGACACAGAGACGTTGAGATTCTGAGACACTGAGACACAGAGACACTGAGACACAGAGACACTAGACTCTGAGACGCTGGGACGCTGAGACACTGAGACACAGAGACACATAGACATTAAGACTTTGAGATACTGAGATACAGAGACACTGAGACACTGAGACACAGAGACTCTGAGACACTGAGAAACTGAGACACAGAGGCACATAGGCACTGAGACTCTGATACACTGAGACACTGAAACACTGAGATGCAGAGACATAGAGACACTGAGACTCCGAGACTCCGAGACACTGAGACACAGGGACACTGAGAAACAGAGACACAGAGACTCTGAGACACTGAGACACTGAGACCCAGAGAATCTGTTATGCTGAGACACTGAGACACTGGGACACAGAGACACAGAAATACTGAGACTCTGAGACACAGAGACACTGAGACACTGAGACCCAGAGACCCTGAGACACTGAGACAAAGTGACACAGAGAGACTGAGCAACAGAGACACTGAGACACAGAGACAGTGAGACTCTGAGACACTGAGGCACAGAGACACTGAGACAGAGAGACACCGAGACTCTGAATGCTGTGACGCAGAGACACAGAGGCATTGAGGCACTGAGACACAGAGATGCAGAGACACAGAGACTCTGTGACACTGAGACACTGAGACACTGTGACACAGAGACACTGAGGTTCTGAGACTCTGAGACAATGAGACACTGAGACACAGAGACACTGAGACACTGAGAAACAGAGACACAGAGACACAGAGAAACTGAGACACTGAGACACTGAGACTCTGATACACTGAGACACAGAGACACTGAGATTCTGAGTCACTGAGACACAGAGACACTGAGACACAGAGTCACATAGACACTGAGACTCTGATACACTGAGACACTGAAATACTGAGACGCAGAGACACAGAGTCACTGAGACTCTGAGACACTGAGACACTGAGAAACAGAGACTCTGAGACACTGAAAAACTGAGACACAGAGACACATAGTGAATGAGACTCTGATACACTGAGACACTGAAACACTGAGATGCAGAGACATAGAGACACTGAGACTCAGAGACTCTGAGACACTGAGACACAGGGACACTGAGAAACAAAGACACAGAGACTCTGAGACACTGAATACTGAGACACTGAGACCCAGAGAATCTGTTATGCTGAGACACTGAGACACTGGGACACAGAGACACAGAAATACTGAGACTCTGAGACACTGGGACACAGAGACACAGAAATACTGAGACACAGAGACACTGAGACACTGAGACCCAGAGACCCTGAGACACTGAGACAAAGTGACACAGAGAGACTGAGTAACAGAGACACTGAGACACTGACACTCTGAGACACAGAGACACTGAGACACTGAGACAGAGAGACACTGAGGATCTGAGGCACTGAGACACAGATACACAGAGACTATGTGACACTGAGACACTGTGACACAGAGACACTGAGATTCTGAGACTCTGGGACACTGAGAAACAGAGACACAGAGGCACAGAGACATTGAGACTCTGAGACACTGAGACAGTGAGACAGTGAGACACAGAGACACTGAGGCTCTGAGGCACTGAGACACTGAGACACAGAGATGCAGAGACACAGAGACTCTGTGACACTGAGACACTGTGACACAGAGACACTGAAGTTCTGAGACTCTGAGACAATGAGACACTGAGACACAGAGACACAGAGACACTGAGACACAGAGAAACTGAGACACTGAGACTCTGATACACTGACAGACTGTGACACAGAGACATTGAGACACTGATACACTGAAACATTGAGACGCAGAGACACGGAGACACTGAGACTCGGAGACACAGAGACACGGAGACTCTGATACACTGAGACACTGAAACACTGAGATGCAGAGACACAGATAAACTGAGACACAGAGACACTGAGACACTGAGACACAGAGACACTGACACTCTGAGACACAGAGACACTGAGACACAGAGACACTGAGGATCTGAGGCACTGAGACACAGAGACACAGATACACAGAGACTATGTGACACTTGAGACACTGTGACAGAGAGACACTGAGATTCTGAGACTCTGAGACACTGAGAAACAGAGACACAGAGACACAGAGGCACAGAGACATTGACACTCTGAGACACTGAGACACTGAGGCACTGAGACACAGAGACACTGAGACACTGAGACACAGAGACTCCGAGACACAGAGACTCTGAGACACAGAGACACTGAGACTCTGAGACACGGAGACACTGTGACACTGAGACACAGAGACATTGAGACTCTGAGACACTGAGGCACTGAGACACTGAGACACTGAGACACAGAGACACTGAGACACTGAGACAGAGAGGCACAGAGACTCTGAGACACTGAGACTGAGAGACACAGAGAGATAGAGTCACTGTGACTCTGAGACACTGAGTCACAGAGACACTGAGATTCTGAGTCACTGAGACAATGAGACACTGAGACTCTGATACACTGAGACAATGAGAAATAGAAACACAGAGAAACTGAGACACAGAGACACTGAGACACATAGACACTGAGACTCTGATACACTGAGACGCTGAAATACTGAGAATAAGAGACACAGAGTAACTGAGACACTGAGACACTGAGAAACAGAGACTCTGAGACACAGAGACACAGATACACAGAGACTATGTGACACTGAGACACTGTGACACAGAGACACTGAGATTCAGAGACACTGAGACACTGAGACACAGAGACACTGAAACACAGAGACATAGAGACACTGAGAGTCTAGGCACTGAGACAGCGAGACTCTGAAACACTGAGACAAAGAGACATTGAGACTCTGAGAGTCTGAGACACAGAGACATTGAGACACAGAGACACTGAGACACTGAGACACAGAAGCACAGGGACACAGAGACATTGCAACTCTGAGACACGGAGACACTGTGACACTGAGACACAGAGACATTGAGACTCTGAGACACTGAGGCACTGAGACTCTGAGACACAGAGACTCTGAGACACTGAGACTCAGAGACACAAAGAGATAGAGTGACTGAGACTCTGAGACACTGAGGCACAGAGGCACTGAGATTCTGAGTCACTGAGACAATGAGACACTGAGACACAGAGACACTGAGACACTGAGAAACAGAAACACAGAGAAAATGAGACACAGAGACACTGAGACACATAGACACTGAGACTCTGATACACTGAGACACTGAAATAATGAGACGCAGAGACACAGAGTCACTGAGACTCTAAGACACTGAGAAACAGAGACTCTGAGACACCGAAAAACTGAGACACAGAGGCACATAGGCAATGAGACTCTGATACACTGAGACACTGAGACACTGACACATAGGGAGACTGAGAAACAGAGACACAGAGACACTGAGACTCTTAGACACTGAGACACAGAGAATCTGTTATGCTGAGACACTGAGACACTGGGACACAGAGACACAGAAACACTGAGACTCTGAGACACAGAGACACTGAGACACTGAGACCCAGAGACCCTGAGACACTGAGACAAAGTGACACAGAGAGACTGAACAACAGAGACACAGAGCCACTGAGACACAGAGACACAGAGACAATGTGACTCTGAGGCACTGAGACACTGAGACACAGAGACAATGAGACTCTGAGACACTGAGGCACAGAGACACTGAGACAGAGAGACACCGAGACTCTGAACGCTGTGACGCAGAGACACAGAGGCATTGAGACTCTGAGACACTGAGATGCAGAGACACTGAGACACTGAGTCTCTGAGGCACAGAGACACAGAGACGTTGAGACTCTGAGACACTGAGACACTGAGAAACAGAGACACAGAGACACTGAGACACAGAGACACTGAGAGACTGATACACTGAGACTCTGAGACACTGAGACACTGAGAAACAGAGACACAGAGACACTGAGACACAGAGACACAGAGACACTGAGAGACTGAGACACTGAGACACTGAGACTCTGAGTCACAGAGACACTGAGACTCTAGACACTGAGACAGTGAGACTCTGAGATAGTGAGACACAGAGACACTGAGACTCTGAGACACTGAGACTCTGAGACACAGAGGCACAGAGACACAGAGACATTGCGACTCTGAGACACGGAGGCACAGAGACACTGACACACAGAGACACAAAGACATTGAGACTCTGAGACACTCAGACAATGAACCAGAGAGACACCGAGACTGAGACACTGAGACACAGAGACGCAGATACACAGAGACTATGTTACACTGAGACACTGTGACATAGACACACTGAGATTCTGAGACTCTGACACACCGAGAAACAAAGACACAGAGACACAGAGGTACAGAGACATTGAGACTCTGAGACTCTGAGACACAGAACATAGAACATAGAACATTACAGCGCGGAACAGGCCCTTCGGCCCACAATGTTGCGCCGACCAGTCTTATTTTTAAAAAAAAACATTGACCCACTAATCTAAACCAATCCCTTTTCGTCCATAAACCTATCCACCAATCTCTTAAACGCCCCCAAACTAGGCGCATTTACAACTGCAGCAGGCAGGGCTTTCCAGAGACACTGAGACACCGAGGTACCGAGACGCTGAGACACTGAGACACAGAGACACAGAGACATTGAGACACAGAGACACAGGGACACCGAGACGCTGAGACACTGAGACACTGAGACACAGAGACACAGAGACATTGAGACTCTGAGACACAGAGACACAGAGACACAGAGACATTGAGACTCTGAGACACCGAGACTCTGAGACGCTGAGACACTGAGACACAGAGACATTGAGACTCTGAGACACAGAGACACAGAGACACTGAGACAGAGAGACGTTGAGACTCTGAGACACTGAGACACAGAGACACATAGACATTGAGACTTTGAGATACTGAGATACAGAGACACTGAGCCACTGAGACACAGAGACTCTGAGACACTGAGAAACTGAGACACAGAGGCACATAGGCACTGAGACTCTGATACACTGAGACACTGAAACACTGAGATGCAGAGACATAGAGACACTGAGACTCCGAGACACTGAGACACAGGGACACTGAGAAACAGAGACACAGAGACTCTGAGACACTGAGACACTGAGACCCAGAGAATCTGTAATGCTGAGACACTGAGACACTGGGACACAGAGACACAGAAATACTGAGACACAGAGACACAGAGACACTGAGACCCAGAGACCCTGAGACACTGAGACAAAGTGACACAGAGAGACTGAGCAACAGAGACACTGAGACACAGAGACAGTGAGACTCTGAGACACTGAGGCACAGAGACACTGAGACAGAGAGACACCGAGACTCTGAATGCTGTGACGCAGAGACACAGAGGCATTGAGGCACTGAGACACATAGATGCAGAGACACAGAGACTCTGTGACACTGAGACACTGAGACACTGTGACACAGAGACACTGAGGTTCTGAGACTCTGAGACAATGAGACACTGAGACACAGAGACACTGAGACACTGAGAAACAGAGACACAGAGACACAGAGAAACTGAGACACTGAGACACTGAGACTCTGATACACTGAGACACAGAGACACTGAGATTCTGAGTCACTGAGACACAGAGACACTGAGACACAGAGTCACATAGACACTGAGACTCTGATACACTGAGACACTGAAATACTGAGACGCAGAGACACAGAGTCACTGAGACTCTGAGACACTGAGACACTGAGACACTGAGAAACAGAGACTCTGAGACACTGAAAAACTGAGACACAGAGACACATAGTGAATGAGACTCTGATACACTGAGACACTGACACACTGAGATGCAGAGACATAGAGACACTGAGATGCAGAGACATAGAGACACTGAGACACAGGGACACTGAGAAACAGAGACACAGAGACTCTGAGACACTGAGACTCTGAGACACTGAGACCCAGAGAATCTGTTATGCTGAGACACTGAGACACTGGGACACAGAGACACAGAAATACTGAGACCCTGAAACACAGAGAGACTGAGCAACAGAGACACAGAGCGGCTCAGACACAGAGACACAGAGACAACGAGACTCTGAGGCACTGAGACACTGAGTCACAGAGACAGTGAGACTCTGAGACGCTGAGGCACAGAGACACTGAGACAGAGAGACACCGAGACTCTGAATGCTGTGACACAGAGACACAGAGGCATTGAGACTCTGAGACACTGAGATGCAGAGACACTGAGACACAGAGACACTGAGGCTCTGAGGCACTGAGACACAGAGAGGCAGTGACACAGAGACTCTGTGACACTGAGACACTGTGACACAGAGACACTGAGGTTCTGAGACTCTGAGACAATGAGACACTGAGACACAGAGACACTGAGACACTGAGACACTGAGAAACAGAGACACAGAGAAACTGAGACACTGAGACACTGAGACTCTGATACACTGAGACACTGAGACACAGAGACATTGAGACTATGAGACACTGAGGCACTGAGACACAGAGACACTGAGACACTGAGACACAGAGACACTGAGACAAAGAGACACTGAGACACAGAGAGATAGACTCACTGAGACTCTGAGACACTGAGACACAGAGACACTGAGATTCTGAGTCACTGAGACAATGAGACACTGAGACACAGAGACACTGAGACACTGATAAAGAGAAACACAGAGAAACTGAGACACAGAGACACTGAGAACATAGACACTGAGACTCTGATACACTGAGACACTGAAATGCTGAGACGCAGAGACAAAGAGTCACTGAGACTCTGAGACACTGAGACACTGAGAAACAGAGACACAGAGGCACAGAGGCACAGAGACATTGAGACTCTGAGACTCTGAGACACTGAGACAGTGAGACACTGAGACGCAGAGACACTGAGGCTCTGAGGCACTGAGACACAGAGATGCAGAGACACAGAGACTCTGTGACACTGAGACACTGTGACACAGAGACACTGAGGTTCTGAGACTCTGAGACAATGAGACACTGAGACACAGAGACACAGAGACACTGAAACTCTGATACACTGAGACACTGAAACACTGAGACACAGAGACACCGAGACACTGAGACACAGAGATCCAGATACTCTGAAACACTGAGACACTGAGGTTCTGAGACTCTGAGACAATGAGACACTGAGACACAGAGACACTGAGACACTGAGACACTGAGACACAGAAACACAGGCAAACTGAGACACAGAGACACAGAGACACATAGACACTGAGACTCTGATACACTGAGACACTGAAATAGTGAGACGCAGAGACACAGAGTCACTGAGACTCTGAGACACTGAGACACTGAGAAACAGAGACTCTGTGACACTGAAAAACTGAGACGCAGAGACACATAGGCAATGAGACTCTGATACACTGAGACACTGAGACACAGGGACACTGAGAAGCAGAGACATAGAGACACTGAGACTCTGAGACACTGAGACACTGAGACATAGGGAGACTGAGAAACAGAGACACAGAGACATTGCGACTCTTAGACACTGAGACACTGAAATACTGAGACGCAGAGACACAGAGTCACTGAGACTCTGAGACACTGAGACACAGAGACTCTGAGACACTGAGAAACTGAGACACAGAGGCACATAGGCACTGAGACTCTGATACACTGAGACACTGAAACACTGAGATGCAGAGACATAGAGACACTGAGACTCAGAGACTCTGAGACACTGAGACACAGGGACACTGAGAAACAAAGACACAGAGACTCTGAGACACTGAACACTGAGACCCAGAGAATCTGTTATGCTGAGACACTGAGACACTGGGACACAGAGACACTGAGACACTGAGAAACAGAGACACAGAGAAACTGAGACACTGAGACTCTGATACACTGAGACACAGAGACACTGAGATTCTGAGTCACTGAGACACAGAGACACTGAGACACAGAGACACTGAGACTCTGATACACTGAGACACTGAAATACTGAGACGCAGAGACACAGAGTCACTGAGACTCCGAGACACTGAGAAACAGAGACACTGTGACACCGAAAAACTGAGACACAGAGACACATAGTGAATGAGACTCTGATACACTGAGACACTGAGATGCAGAGACATAGAGACACTGAGACTCCGAGACTCCGAGACACTGAAACACAGGGACACTGAGAAACAGAGACACAGAGACTCTGAGACACTGAGACACTGAGACCCAGAGAATCTGTAATGCTGAGACACTGAGACACTGGGACACAGAGACACAGAAATACTGAGACTCTGAGACACAGAGACACTGAGACACTGAGACCCAGAGACCCTGAGACACTGAGACAAAGTGACACAGAGAGACTGAGCAACAGGGACACAGAGCGGCTGAGACACAGAGACACAGAGACAACGAGACTCTGAGGCACTGAGACACTGAGACACTGAGACACAGAGACAGTGAGACTCTGAGACACTGAGGCACAGAGGCACTGAGACAGTGAGACTCTGAGGCTCTGAAACACTGAGATACAGAGACAGTGAGACTCTGAGACACTGAGGCACAGAGACACTGAGACAGAGAGACACCGAGACTCTGAATGCTGTGACGCAGAGACACAGAGGCATTGAGGCGCTGTAACACAGAGATGCAGAGACACAGAGACTCTGTGACACTGAGACACTGTGACACAGAGACACTGAGGTTCTGAGACTCTGAGACAATGAGACACTGTGACACAGAGACACTGAGACACTGAGAAACAGAGACACAGAGAAACTGAGACACTGAGACACTGAAACGCTGATACACTGAGACACAGAGACACTGAGATTCTGAGTCACTGAGACACAGAGACACTGAGACACAGAGTCACATACACAGTGAGACTCTGATACACTGAGACACTGAAATACTGAGACGCAGAGACACAGAGTCACTGAGACTCTGAGACACTGAGACACTGAGAAACAGAGACACAGAGGCACAGAGGCACAGAGACATTGAGACTCTGAGACTCTGAGACACTGAGACAGTGAGACACTGAGACGCAGAGACACTGAGGCTCTGAGGCACTGAGACACAGAGATGCAGAGACACAGAGACTCTGTGACACTGAGACACTGTGACACAGAGACACTGAGGTTCTGAGACTCTGAGACAATGAGACACTGAGACACAGAGACACAGAGACACTGAAACTCTGATACACTGAGACACTGAAACACTGAGACACAGAGACACCGAGACACTGAGACACAGAGATCCAGATACTCTGAAACACTGAGAGAAACAGAGACACTGTGACACCGAAAAACTGAGACACAGAGACACATAGTGAATGAGACTCTGATACACTGAGACACTGAGATGCAGAGACATAGAGACACTGAGACTCCGAGACTCCGAGACACTGAAACACAGGGACACTGAGAAACAGAGACACAGAGACTCTGAGACACTGAGACACTGAGACCCAGAGAATCTGTAATGCTGAGACACTGAGACACTGGGACACAGAGACACAGAAATACTGAGACTCTGAGACACAGAGACACTGAGACACTGAGACCCAGAGACCCTGAGACACTGAGACAAAGTGACACAGAGAGACTGAACAACAGGGACACAGAGCGGCTGAGATACAGAGACACAGAGACAACGAGACTCTGAGGCACTGAGACACTGAGACACTGAGACACAGAGACAGTGAGACTCTGAGACACTGAGGCACAGAGGCACTGAGACAGTGAGACTCTGAGGCTCTGAAACACTGAGATACAGAGACAGTGAGACTCTGAGACACTGAGGCACAGAGACACTGAGACAGAGAGACACCGAGACTCTGAATGCTGTGACGCAGAGACACAGAGGCATTGAGGCGCTGTAACACAGAGATGCAGAGACACAGAGACTCTGTGACACTGAGACACTGTGACACAGAGACACTGAGGTTCTGAGACTCTGAGACAATGAGACACTGTGACACAGAGACACTGAGACACTGAGAAACAGAGACACAGAGAAACTGAGACACTGAGACACTGAAACTCTGATACACTGAGACACAGAGACACTGAGATTCTGAGTCACTGAGACACAGAGACACTGAGACACAGAGTCACATACACAGTGAGACTCTGATACACTGAGACACTGAGAAACAGAGACACAGAGAAACTGAGACACTGAGACACTGAAACTCTGATACACTGAGACACAGAGACACTGAGATTCTGAGTCACTGAGACACAGAGACACTGAGACACAGAGTCACATACACAGTGAGACTCTGATACACTGAGACACTGAAATACTGAGACGCAGAGACACAGAGACACAGAGTCACTGAGACTCTGAGACACTGAGACACTGAGAAACAGAGACTCTGAGACACTGAAAAACTGAGACACAGAGACACATAGTGAATGAGACTCTGATACACTGAGACACTGACACACTGAGATGCAGAGACATAGAGACACTGAGATGCAGAGACATAGAGACACTGAGACACAGGGACACTGAGAAACAGAGACACAGAGACTCTGAGACACTGAGACTCTGAGACACTGAGACCCAGAGAATCTGTTATGCTGAGACACTGAGACACTGGGACACAGAGACACAGAAATACTGAGACTCTGAGACACAGTGACACTGAGACCCAGAGACCCTGAGACACTGAGACAAAGTGACACAGAGAGACTGAGCAACAGGGACACAGAGCGGCTGAGACACAGAGACACAGAGACAACGAGACTCTGAGGCACTGAGACACTGAGACACTGAGACACAGAGACAGTGAGACTCTGAGACACTGAGGCACAGAGGCACTGAGACAGAGAGACACCGAGACTCTGAATGCTGTGACACAGAGACACAGAGACACAGAGGCATTGAGACACTGAGACACTGAGATGCAGAGACACTGAGACACAGAGACACTGAGGCTCTGAGGCACTGAGACACAGAGAGGCAGTGACGCAGAGACTCTATGACACTGAGACACTGTGACACAGAGACACTGAGGTTCTGAGACTCTGAGACAATGAGACACTGAGACACAGAGACACTGAGACACTGAGAAACAGAGACACAGAGAAACTGAAACACTGAGACACTGATACACTGAGACACTGAGACACAGAAACATTGAGACTATGAGACACTGAGGTACTGAGACACAGAGACACTGAGACACAGAGACACTGAGACAAAGAGACACTGAGACACTGAGACACAGAGAGATAGAGTCACTGAGACTCTGAGACACTGAGACACAGAGACACTGAGATTCTGAGTCACTGAGACAATGAGACACTGAGGCACAGAGACACTGAGACACTGATAAACAGAAACACAGAGAAACTGAGACACAGAGACACTGAGAACATAGACACTGAGACTCTGATACACTGAGACACTGAAATGCTGAGACGCAGAGACACAGAGTCACTGAGACTCTGAGACACTGAGACACTGAGAAACAGAGACACAGAGGCACAGAGGCACAGAGACATTGAGACTCTGAGACACTGAGACAGTGAGACACTGAGACGCAGATACACTGAGGCTCTGAGGCACTGAGACACAGAGATGCAGAGACACAGAGACTCTGTGACACTGAGACACTGTGACACAGAGACACTGAGGTTCTGAGACTCTGAGACAATGAGACACTGAGACACAGAGACACAGAGACACTGAGACTCTGAGACACTGAGACACTGAGACACAGAAACACAGAGACTCAGCGAATCAGAGACACTGAGAAACAGAGACACAGAGACTCTAAGACACTGAGATACAGAGACACTGAGACACTGAGACGCATATAAACTGAGACACTGAGACACAGAGCAACAGAGACACCGAGACTCTGATACACTGAGACACTGAGACACAGAGACACTGAGACATTGAGACTCTGAGACACTGAGACACAGAGACACTGAGGCACTGAGACTCTGATACACTGAGACACTGAAACACTGAGATGCAGAGACACAGATAAACTGAGACATAGAGACACTGAGACACAGAGACCCAGACACTCTGATACACTGAGACAAAGTGACACAGAGAGACTGAGTAACAGAGACACAGAGACACTGAGACACTGAGACACTGACACTCTGAGACACAGAGACACTGAGACAGAGAGACACTGAGGATCTTAGGCACTGAGACACAGAGGCACAGATACACAGAGACTATGTGACACTGAGACACTGTGACACAGAGACACTAAGATTCTGAGACTCTGAGACACTGAGAAACAGAGACACAGAGGCACAGAGACATTGAGACTCTAAGACACTGAGACAGTGAGACACTGAGACACAGAGACACTGAGGCTCTGAGGCACTGAGACACAGAGATGCAGAGACACAGAGACTCTGTGACACTGAGACACTGTGACACAGAGACACTGAAGTTCTGAGACTCTGAGACAATGAGACACTGAGACACAGAGACACAGAGACACTGAGACACTGAGACACTGAGAAACTGAGACACTGAGACTCTGAGACTCTGAGACACTGAGACTCTGATACACTGAGAGACTGTGACACAGAGACATTGAGACACTGAGACACTGAAACATTGAGACACAGAGACACGGAGACACTGAGACTCGGAGACACAGAGACACAGAGACACTGAGACTCTGATACACTGAGACACTGAAACACTGAGATGCAGAGACACAGATAAACTGAGACACAGAGACACTGAGACACAGAGACCCAGACACTCTGAGACACTGAGACAAAGTGACACAGAGAGACTGAGTAACAGAGACACACAGACACTGAGACACTGAGACACAGAGACACTGACACTCTGAGATACAGAGACACTGAGGCACTGAGACAGAGAGACACTGAGGATCTGAGGCACTGAGACACAGAGACACAGATACACAGAGACTATGTGACACTGAGACACTGTGACACAGAGACACTGAGAAACAGAGACACAGAGGCACAGAGGCACAGAGACATTGAGACTCTGAGACACTGAGACAGTGAGACACTGAGACACAGAGACACTGAGGCTCTGAGGCACTGAGACACAGAGATGCAGAGACACAGAGACTCTGTGACACTGAGACACTGTGACACAGAGACACTGAAGTTCTGAGACACTGAAGTTCTGAGACTCTGAGACAATGAGACACTGAGACACAGAGACACAGAGACACAGAGACACAGAGAAACTGAGACACTGAGACTCTGAGACACTGAGACTCTGATACACTGACAGACTGTGACACAGAGACATTGAGACACTGATACACTGAAACATTGAGACGCAGAGACACGGAGACACTGAGACTCGGAGACACAGAGACACGGAGACTCTGATGCACTGAGACACTGAAACACTGAGATGCAGAGACACAGATAAACTGAGACACAGAGACACTGAGACACTGAGACACAGAGACACTGACACTCTGAGACACAGATACACTGAGACACAGAGACACTGAGGATCTGAGGCACTGAGACACAGAGACACAGATACACAGAGACTATGTGACACTTGAGACACTGTGACAGAGAGACATTGAGATTCTGAGACTCTGAGACACTGAGAAACAGAGACACAGAGACACAGAGGCACAGAGACATTGAGACTCTGAGACACTGAGACACTGAGGCACTGAGACACAGAGACACTGAGACACAGAGACTCCGAGACACAGAGACTCTGAGACACAGAGACACTGAGACTCTAGGCACTGAGACAGTGAGACTCTGAAACACTGAGACAAAGAGACACTGAGACACTGAGACTCTAGGCACTGAGACAGTGAGACTCTGAAACACTGAGACAAAGAGACACTGAGACACTGAGACTCTGAGACACAGAGGCACAGAGACACAGAGACATTGCGACTCTGAGACACGGAGACACTGTGACACTGAGACACAGAGACATTGAGACACAGAGACACTGAGACACTGAGACACAGAGACACAGAGACAGTGAGACTCTGAGGCACTGAGACACTGAGACACAGAGACAGTGAGACACCGAGACTCTGAATGCTGTGACGCAGAGACACAGAGACACAGAGGCATTGAGGCACTGAGACACAGAGATGCAGAGACACAGAGACTCTGTGACACTGAGACACTGTGACACAGAGACACTGAGGTTCAGAGACTCTGAGACAATGAGACACTGAGACACAGAGACACTGAGACACTGAGAATCAGAGACACAGAGAAACTGAGACACTGAGACACAGAGACACTGAGATTCTGAGTCTCTGAGACACAGAGACACTGAGACACAGAGACACATAGACACTGAGACTCTGATACACTGAGACACTGAAATACTGAGACGCAGAGACACAGAGTCACTGAGACTCTGAGACACTGAAAAACTGAGACACAGAGACACATAGTGAATGAGACTCTGATACACTGAGACACTGAGACACTGAGATGCAGAGACATAGAGACACTGAGACTCCGAGACTCCGAGACACTGAGACACAGGGACACTGAGAAACAGAGACACTGAGACTCTGAGACACTGAGACCCAGAGAATCTGTAATGCTGAGACACTGAGACACTGGGACACAGACACAGAAATACTGAGACTCTGAGACACAGTGACACTGAGACCCAGAGACCCTGAGACACTGAGACAAAGTGACACAGAGAGACTGAGCAACAGAGACACAGAGCGGCTGAGACACAGAGACACAGAGACAACGAGACTCTGAGGCACTGAGACACTGAGACACTGAGGCACAGAGACAGTGAGACTCTGAGACACTGAGGCACAGAGGCACTGAGACAGAGAGACACCGAGACTCTGAATGCTGTGACACAGAGACACAGAGGCATTGAGACACTGAGACACTGAGATGCAGAGACACTGAGACACAGAGACGCTGAGGCTCTGAGGCACTGAGACACAGAGAGGCAGTGACGCAGAGACTCTATGACACTGAGACACTGTGACACAGAGACACTGAGGTTCTGAGACTCTGAGACAATGAGACACTGAGACACAGAGACACTGAGACACTGAGAAACAGAGACACAGAGAAACTGAAACACTGAGACACTGATACACTGAGACACTGAGACACAGAAACATTGAGACTATGAGACACTGAGGTACTGAGACACAGAGACACTGAGACACAGAGACACTGAGACAAAGAGACACTGAGACACTGAGACACAGAGAGGTAGAGTCACTGAGACTCTGAGACACTGAGACACAGAGACACTGAGATTCTGAGTCACTGAGACAATGAGACACTGAGGCACAGAGACACTGAGACACTGATAAACAGAAACACAGAGAAACTGAGACACAGAGACACTGAGAACATAGACACTGAGACTCTGATACACTGAGACACTGAAATGCTGAGACGCAGAGACACAGAGTCACTGAGACTCTGAGACACTGAGACACTGAGAAACAGAGACACAGAGGCACAGAGGCACAGAGACATTGAGACTCTGAGACACTGAGACAGTGAGACACTGAGACGCAGATACACTGAGGCTCTGAGGCACTGAGACACAGAGATGCAGAGACACAGAGACTCTGTGACACTGAGACACTGTGACACAGAGACACTGAAGTTCTGAGACTCTGAGACAATGAGACACTGAGACACAGAGACACAGAGACACTGAGACACTGAGACACAGAGAAACTGAGACACTGAGACTCTGAGACTCTGAGACACTGAGACTCTGATACACTGAGAGACTGTGACACAGAGACATTGAGACACTGAGACACTGAAACATTGAGACGCAGAGACACGGAGACACTGAGACTCGGAGACACAGAGACACTGAGACTCTGATACACTGAGACACTGAAACACTGAGATGCAGAGACACAGATAAACTGAGACACAGAGACACTGAGACACAGAGACCCAGACACTCTGAGACACTGAGACAAAGTGACACAGAGAGACTGAGTAACAGAGACACACAGACACTGAGACATTGAGACACAGAGACACTGACACTCTGAGATACAGAGACACTGAGACACTGAGGCAGAGAGACACTGAGGATCTGAGGCACTGAGACACAGAGACACAGATACACAGAGACTATGTGACACTGAGACACTGTGACACAGAGACACTGAGACTCCGAGACACAGAGACTCTGAGACACAGAGACACTGAGACTCCAGGCACTGAGACAGTGAGACTCTGAAACACTGAGACAAAGAGACACAGAGACACTGAGACTCTGAGACACTGAGACAAAGAGACACAGAGGCACAGAGACACAGAGACATTGCGACTCTGAGACACGGAGACACTGTGACACTGAGACACAGAGACATTGAGACTCTGAGACACTGAGACACAGAGGCACAGAGACACAGCGACATTGCGACTCTGAGACACGGAGACACTGTGACACTGAGACAGAGAGACACCGAGACTCTGAACGCTGTGACGCAGAGACACAGAGGCATTGAGACTCTGAGACACTGAGATGCAGAGACACTGAGACACAGAGACACTGAGGCTCTGAGGCACTGAGACACAGAGATACAGAGACGCACAGACTTTGTGACACTGAGACACTGTGACACAAAGACACTGAGGTTCTGAGACTCTGAGACAATGAGACACAGAGACATTGAGACACTGAGACACAGAGACACTGAGACTCTGATACACTGAGACACTGAGACACAGAGACACAGAGACATTGAGACACTGAGGCACTGAGACATTGAGACGCAGAGACACGGAGACACTGAGACTCTAAGACACTGAGACACAGAGACACTGAAACTCTGATACACTGAGACACTGAAACACTGAGACACAGAGACACCGAGACACTGAGACACAGAGATCCAGAGACTCTGAGACACTGAGACACAGAGACACTGAGATTCTGAGTCACTGAGACAATGAGACACTGAGACACTGAGACACAGAGACACAGAAACACAGAGAAACTGAGACACAGAGACACATAGACACTGAGACTCTGATACACTGAGACACTGAAATACTGAGACGCAGAGACACAGAGTCACTGAGACTCTGAGACACTGAGACACTGAGAAATAGAGACTCTGAGACACTGAAAAACTGAGACACAGAGACACATAGGCAATGAGACTCTGATACACTGAGACACTGAGACACAGGGACACTGAGATGCAGAGACATAGAGACACTGAGACTCTGAGACACTGAGACATAGGGAGACTGAGAAACAGAGACACAGAGACATTGCGACTCTTAGACTCTGAGACACTGAAATACTGAGACACTGAGACACAGAGACTCTGAGACTCTGAGACACTGAGACACAGAGACTCTGAGACACTGAGAAACTGAGACACAGAGGCACATAGGCACTGAGACTCTGATACACTGAGACACTGAAACACTGAGATGCAGAGACATAGAGACACTGAGACTCAGAGACTCTGAGACACTGGGACACAGGGACACTGAGAAACAAAGACACAGAGACTCTGAGACACTGAACACTGAGACCCAGAGAATCTGTTATGCTGAGACACTGAGACACTGGGACACAGAGACACAGAAATACTGAGACTCTGAGACACTGAGACACTGAGACCCAGAGACCCTGAGACACTGAGACAAAGTGACACAGAGAGACTGAGCAACAGAGACACTGAGCCACTGAGACACTGACACTCTGAGACAGTGAGACTCTGAGGCACTGAGACAGAGAGACACTGAGGATCTGAGGCACTGAGACACAGATACACAGAGACTATGTGACACTGAGACACTGTGACACAGAGACACTGAGATTCTGAGACTCTGGGACACTGAGAAACAGAGACACAGAGGCACAGAGACATTGAGACTCTGAGACACTGGGACTCCGAGACACAGAGACTCTGAGACACAGAGACACTGAGACTCTAGGCACTGAGACAGTGAGACTCTGAAACACTGAGACAAAGAGACACAGAGACACTGAGACTCTGAGACACTGAGACAAAGAGACACAGAGGCACAGAGACACAGAGACATTGCGACTCTGGGACACGGAGACACTGTGACACTGAGACACAGAGACATTGAGACTCTGAGACACTGAGACACAGAGGCACAGAGACACAGCGACATTGCGACTCTGAGACACGGAGACACTGTGACACTGAGACAGAGAGACACCGAGACTCTGAACGCTGTGACGCAGAGACACAGAGGCATTGAGACTCTGAGACACTGAGATGCAGAGACACTGAGACACAGAGACACTGAGGCTCTGAGGCACTGAGACACAGAGATGCAGAGACGCACAGACTTTGTGACACTGAGACACTGTGACACAAAGACACTGAGGTTCTGAGACTCTGAGACAATGAGACACAGAGACATTGAGACACTGAGACACAGAGACACTGAGACTCTGATACACTGAGACACTGAGACACAGAGACACAGAGACACAGAGACATTGAGACACTGAGACACTGAGACATTGAGACGCAGAGACACGGAGACACTGAGACTCTAAGACACTGAGACACAGAGACACTGAAACTCTGATACACTGAGACACTGAAACACTGAGACACAGAGACACCGAGACACTGAGACACAGAGATCCAGAGACTCTGAGACACTGAGACACAGAGACACTGAGATTCTGAGTCACTGAGACAATGAGACACTGAGACACAGAAACACAGAGAAACTGAGACACAGAGACACAGAGACACATAGACACTGAAACTCTGATACACTGAGACACTGAAATACTGAGACGCAGAGACACAGAGTCACTGAGACTCTGAGACACTGAGACACTGAGAAATAGAGACTCTGAGACACAGAAAAACTGAGACACAGAGACACATAGGCAATGAGACTCTGATACACTGAGACACTGAGACACAGGGACACTGAGATGCAGAGACATAGAGACACTGAGACTCTGAGACACTGAGACATAGGGAGACTGAGAAACAGAGACACAGAGACATTGCGACTCTTCGACACTGAGACACTGAAATACTGAGACGCAGAGACACAGAGTCACTGAGACTCTGAGACACTGAGAAACTGAGACACAGAGGCACATAGGCACTGAGACTCTGATACACTGAGACGCTGAAACACTGAGATGCAGAGACATAGAGACACTGAGACTCTGAGACACTGAGACCCAGAGAATCTGTTATGCTGAGTCACTGAGACACTGGGACACGGAGACACAGAAATACTGAGACACAGAGACACTGAGACACTGAGACCCAGAGACCCTGAGACACTGAGACAAAGTGACACAGAGAGACTGAGCAACAGAGACACTGAGCCACTGAGACACTGACACTCTGAGACAGTGAGACTCTGAGGCACTGAGACACTGAGACACAGAGACAGTGAGCCACCGAGACTCTGAATGCTGAGACACAGAGACACAGAGGCATTGAGGCACTGAGACACAGAGATGCAGAGACACAGAGACTCTGTGACACTGAGACACTGTGACACAGAGACACTGAGGTTCAGAGACTCTGAGACAATGAGACACTGAGACACAGAGACACTGAGACACTGAGAATCAGAGACACAGAGAAACTGAGACACTGAGACACAGAGACACTGAGATTCTGAGTCACTGAGACACAGAGACACTGAGACACAGAGACACATAGACACTGAGACTCTGATACACTGAGACACTGAAATACTGAGACGCAGAGACACAGAGTCACTGAGACTCTGAGACACTGAAAAACTGAGACACAGAGACACATAGTGAATGAGACTCTGATACACTGAGACACTGAGATGCAGAGACATAGAGACACTGAGACTCCGAGACTCCGAGACACTGAGACACAGGGACACTGAGAAACAGAGACACAGAGACTCTGAGACACTGAGACCCAGAGAATCTGTAATGCTGAGACACTGAGACACTGAGACACTGAGACACTGAGACATTGAGACTCTGAGACACAGAGACACAGAGACACTGAGACACAGAGACGTTGAGATTCTGAGACACTGAGACACAGAGACACTGAGACACAGAGACACTAGACTCTGAGACGCTGGGACGCTGAGACACTGAGACACAGAGACACATAGACATTAAGACTTTGAGATACTGAGATACAGAGACACTGAGACACTGAGACACAGAGACTCTGAGACACTGAGAAACTGAGACACAGAGGCACATAGGCACTGAGACTCTGATACACTGAGACACTGAAACACTGAGATGCAGAGACATAGAGACACTGAGACTCCGAGACTCCGAGACACTGAGACACAGGGACACTGAGAAACAGAGACACAGAGACTCTGAGACACTGAGACACTGAGACCCAGAGAATCTGTTATGCTGAGACACTGAGACACTGGGACACAGAGACACAGAAATACTGAGACTCTGAGACACAGAGACACTGAGACACTGAGACCCAGAGACCCTGAGACACTGAGACAAAGTGACACAGAGAGACTGAGCAACAGAGACACTGAGACACAGAGACAGTGAGACTCTGAGACACTGAGGCACAGAGACACTGAGACAGAGAGACACCGAGACTCTGAATGCTGTGACGCAGAGACACAGAGGCATTGAGGCACTGAGACACAGAGATGCAGAGACACAGAGACTCTGTGACACTGAGACACTGAGACACTGTGACACAGAGACACTGAGGTTCTGAGACTCTGAGACAATGAGACACTGAGACACAGAGACACTGAGACACTGAGAAACAGAGACACAGAGACACAGAGAAACTGAGACACTGAGACACTGAGACTCTGATACACTGAGACACAGAGACACTGAGATTCTGAGTCACTGAGACACAGAGACACTGAGACACAGAGTCACATAGACACTGAGACTCTGATACACTGAGACACTGAAATACTGAGACGCAGAGACACAGAGTCACTGAGACTCTGAGACACTGAGACACTGAGAAACAGAGACTCTGAGACACTGAAAAACTGAGACACAGAGACACATAGTGAATGAGACTCTGATACACTGAGACACTGAAACACTGAGATGCAGAGACATAGAGACACTGAGACTCAGAGACTCTGAGACACTGAGACACAGGGACACTGAGAAACAAAGACACAGAGACTCTGAGACACTGAATACTGAGACACTGAGACCCAGAGAATCTGTTATGCTGAGACACTGAGACACTGGGACACAGAGACACAGAAATACTGAGACTCTGAGACACTGGGACACAGAGACACAGAAATACTGAGACACAGAGACACTGAGACACTGAGACCCAGAGACCCTGAGACACTGAGACAAAGTGACACAGAGAGACTGAGTAACAGAGACACTGAGACACTGACACTCTGAGACACAGAGACACTGAGACACTGAGACAGAGAGACACTGAGGATCTGAGGCACTGAGACACAGATACACAGAGACTATGTGACACTGAGACACTGTGACACAGAGACACTGAGATTCTGAGACTCTGGGACACTGAGAAACAGAGACACAGAGGCACAGAGACATTGAGACTCTGAGACACTGAGACAGTGAGACAGTGAGACACAGAGACACTGAGGCTCTGAGGCACTGAGACACTGAGACACAGAGATGCAGAGACACAGAGACTCTGTGACACTGAGACACTGTGACACAGAGACACTGAAGTTCTGAGACTCTGAGACAATGAGACACTGAGACACAGAGACACAGAGACACTGAGACACAGAGAAACTGAGACACTGAGACTCTGATACACTGACAGACTGTGACACAGAGACATTGAGACACTGATACACTGAAACATTGAGACGCAGAGACACGGAGACACTGAGACTCGGAGACACAGAGACACGGAGACTCTGATACACTGAGACACTGAAACACTGAGATGCAGAGACACAGATAAACTGAGACACAGAGACACTGAGACACTGAGACACAGAGACACTGACACTCTGAGACACAGAGACACTGAGACACAGAGACACTGAGGATCTGAGGCACTGAGACACAGAGACACAGATACACAGAGACTATGTGACACTTGAGACACTGTGACAGAGAGACACTGAGATTCTGAGACTCTGAGACACTGAGAAACAGAGACACAGAGACACAGAGGCACAGAGACATTGACACTCTGAGACACTGAGACACTGAGGCACTGAGACACAGAGACACTGAGACACTGAGACACAGAGACTCCGAGACACAGAGACTCTGAGACACAGAGACACTGAGACTCTGAGACACGGAGACACTGTGACACTGAGACACAGAGACATTGAGACTCTGAGACACTGAGGCACTGAGACACTGAGACACTGAGACACAGAGACACTGAGACACTGAGACAGAGAGGCACAGAGACTCTGAGACACTGAGACTGAGAGACACAGAGAGATAGAGTCACTGTGACTCTGAGACACTGAGTCACAGAGACACTGAGATTCTGAGTCACTGAGACAATGAGACACTGAGACTCTGATACACTGAGACAATGAGAAATAGAAACACAGAGAAACTGAGACACAGAGACACTGAGACACATAGACACTGAGACTCTGATACACTGAGACGCTGAAATACTGAGAATAAGAGACACAGAGTAACTGAGACACTGAGACACTGAGAAACAGAGACTCTGAGACACAGAGACACAGATACACAGAGACTATGTGACACTGAGACACTGTGACACAGAGACACTGAGATTCAGAGACACTGAGACACTGAGACACAGAGACACTGAAACACAGAGACATAGAGACACTGAGAGTCTAGGCACTGAGACAGCGAGACTCTGAAACACTGAGACAAAGAGACATTGAGACTCTGAGAGTCTGAGACACAGAGACATTGAGACACAGAGACACTGAGACACTGAGACACAGAAGCACAGGGACACAGAGACATTGCAACTCTGAGACACGGAGACACTGTGACACTGAGACACAGAGACATTGAGACTCTGAGACACTGAGGCACTGAGACTCTGAGACACAGAGACTCTGAGACACTGAGACTCAGAGACACAAAGAGATAGAGTGACTGAGACTCTGAGACACTGAGGCACAGAGGCACTGAGATTCTGAGTCACTGAGACAATGAGACACTGAGACACAGAGACACTGAGACACTGAGAAACAGAAACACAGAGAAAATGAGACACAGAGACACTGAGACACATAGACACTGAGACTCTGATACACTGAGACACTGAAATAATGAGACGCAGAGACACAGAGTCACTGAGACTCTAAGACACTGAGAAACAGAGACTCTGAGACACCGAAAAACTGAGACACAGAGGCACATAGGCAATGAGACTCTGATACACTGAGACACTGAGACACTGACACATAGGGAGACTGAGAAACAGAGACACAGAGACACTGAGACTCTTAGACACTGAGACACAGAGAATCTGTTATGCTGAGACACTGAGACACTGGGACACAGAGACACAGAAACACTGAGACTCTGAGACACAGAGACACTGAGACACTGAGACCCAGAGACCCTGAGACACTGAGACAAAGTGACACAGAGAGACTGAACAACAGAGACACAGAGCCACTGAGACACAGAGACACAGAGACAATGTGACTCTGAGGCACTGAGACACTGAGACACAGAGACAATGAGACTCTGAGACACTGAGGCACAGAGACACTGAGACAGAGAGACACCGAGACTCTGAACGCTGTGACGCAGAGACACAGAGGCATTGAGACTCTGAGACACTGAGATGCAGAGACACTGAGACACTGAGTCTCTGAGGCACAGAGACACAGAGACGTTGAGACTCTGAGACACTGAGACACTGAGAAACAGAGACACAGAGACACTGAGACACAGAGACACTGAGAGACTGATACACTGAGACTCTGAGACACTGAGACACTGAGAAACAGAGACACAGAGACACTGAGACACAGAGACACAGAGACACTGAGAGACTGAGACACTGAGACACTGAGACTCTGAGTCACAGAGACACTGAGACTCTAGACACTGAGACAGTGAGACTCTGAGATAGTGAGACACAGAGACACTGAGACTCTGAGACACTGAGACTCTGAGACACAGAGGCACAGAGACACAGAGACATTGCGACTCTGAGACACGGAGGCACAGAGACACTGACACACAGAGACACAAAGACATTGAGACTCTGAGACACTCAGACAATGAACCAGAGAGACACCGAGACTGAGACACTGAGACACAGAGACGCAGATACACAGAGACTATGTTACACTGAGACACTGTGACATAGACACACTGAGATTCTGAGACTCTGACACACCGAGAAACAAAGACACAGAGACACAGAGGTACAGAGACATTGAGACTCTGAGACTCTGAGACACAGAACATAGAACATAGAACATTACAGCGCGGAACAGGCCCTTCGGCCCACAATGTTGCGCCGACCAGTCTTATTTTTAAAAAAAAACATTGACCCACTAATCTAAACCAATCCCTTTTCGTCCATAAACCTATCCACCAATCTCTTAAACGCCCCCAAACTAGGCGCATTTACAACTGCAGCAGGCAGGGCTTTCCAGAGACACTGAGACACCGAGGTACCGAGACGCTGAGACACTGAGACACAGAGACACAGAGACATTGAGACACAGAGACACAGGGACACCGAGACGCTGAGACACTGAGACACTGAGACACAGAGACACAGAGACATTGAGACTCTGAGACACAGAGACACAGAGACACAGAGACATTGAGACTCTGAGACACCGAGACTCTGAGACGCTGAGACACTGAGACACAGAGACATTGAGACTCTGAGACACAGAGACACAGAGACACTGAGACAGAGAGACGTTGAGACTCTGAGACACTGAGACACAGAGACACATAGACATTGAGACTTTGAGATACTGAGATACAGAGACACTGAGCCACTGAGACACAGAGACTCTGAGACACTGAGAAACTGAGACACAGAGGCACATAGGCACTGAGACTCTGATACACTGAGACACTGAAACACTGAGATGCAGAGACATAGAGACACTGAGACTCCGAGACACTGAGACACAGGGACACTGAGAAACAGAGACACAGAGACTCTGAGACACTGAGACACTGAGACCCAGAGAATCTGTAATGCTGAGACACTGAGACACTGGGACACAGAGACACAGAAATACTGAGACACAGAGACACAGAGACACTGAGACCCAGAGACCCTGAGACACTGAGACAAAGTGACACAGAGAGACTGAGCAACAGAGACACTGAGACACAGAGACAGTGAGACTCTGAGACACTGAGGCACAGAGACACTGAGACAGAGAGACACCGAGACTCTGAATGCTGTGACGCAGAGACACAGAGGCATTGAGGCACTGAGACACATAGATGCAGAGACACAGAGACTCTGTGACACTGAGACACTGAGACACTGTGACACAGAGACACTGAGGTTCTGAGACTCTGAGACAATGAGACACTGAGACACAGAGACACTGAGACACTGAGAAACAGAGACACAGAGACACAGAGAAACTGAGACACTGAGACACTGAGACTCTGATACACTGAGACACAGAGACACTGAGATTCTGAGTCACTGAGACACAGAGACACTGAGACACAGAGTCACATAGACACTGAGACTCTGATACACTGAGACACTGAAATACTGAGACGCAGAGACACAGAGTCACTGAGACTCTGAGACACTGAGACACTGAGACACTGAGAAACAGAGACTCTGAGACACTGAAAAACTGAGACACAGAGACACATAGTGAATGAGACTCTGATACACTGAGACACTGACACACTGAGATGCAGAGACATAGAGACACTGAGATGCAGAGACATAGAGACACTGAGACACAGGGACACTGAGAAACAGAGACACAGAGACTCTGAGACACTGAGACTCTGAGACACTGAGACCCAGAGAATCTGTTATGCTGAGACACTGAGACACTGGGACACAGAGACACAGAAATACTGAGACCCTGAAACACAGAGAGACTGAGCAACAGAGACACAGAGCGGCTCAGACACAGAGACACAGAGACAACGAGACTCTGAGGCACTGAGACACTGAGTCACAGAGACAGTGAGACTCTGAGACGCTGAGGCACAGAGACACTGAGACAGAGAGACACCGAGACTCTGAATGCTGTGACACAGAGACACAGAGGCATTGAGACTCTGAGACACTGAGATGCAGAGACACTGAGACACAGAGACACTGAGGCTCTGAGGCACTGAGACACAGAGAGGCAGTGACACAGAGACTCTGTGACACTGAGACACTGTGACACAGAGACACTGAGGTTCTGAGACTCTGAGACAATGAGACACTGAGACACAGAGACACTGAGACACTGAGACACTGAGAAACAGAGACACAGAGAAACTGAGACACTGAGACACTGAGACTCTGATACACTGAGACACTGAGACACAGAGACATTGAGACTATGAGACACTGAGGCACTGAGACACAGAGACACTGAGACACTGAGACACAGAGACACTGAGACAAAGAGACACTGAGACACAGAGAGATAGACTCACTGAGACTCTGAGACACTGAGACACAGAGACACTGAGATTCTGAGTCACTGAGACAATGAGACACTGAGACACAGAGACACTGAGACACTGATAAAGAGAAACACAGAGAAACTGAGACACAGAGACACTGAGAACATAGACACTGAGACTCTGATACACTGAGACACTGAAATGCTGAGACGCAGAGACAAAGAGTCACTGAGACTCTGAGACACTGAGACACTGAGAAACAGAGACACAGAGGCACAGAGGCACAGAGACATTGAGACTCTGAGACTCTGAGACACTGAGACAGTGAGACACTGAGACGCAGAGACACTGAGGCTCTGAGGCACTGAGACACAGAGATGCAGAGACACAGAGACTCTGTGACACTGAGACACTGTGACACAGAGACACTGAGGTTCTGAGACTCTGAGACAATGAGACACTGAGACACAGAGACACAGAGACACTGAAACTCTGATACACTGAGACACTGAAACACTGAGACACAGAGACACCGAGACACTGAGACACAGAGATCCAGATACTCTGAAACACTGAGACACTGAGGTTCTGAGACTCTGAGACAATGAGACACTGAGACACAGAGACACTGAGACACTGAGACACTGAGACACAGAAACACAGGCAAACTGAGACACAGAGACACAGAGACACATAGACACTGAGACTCTGATACACTGAGACACTGAAATAGTGAGACGCAGAGACACAGAGTCACTGAGACTCTGAGACACTGAGACACTGAGAAACAGAGACTCTGTGACACTGAAAAACTGAGACGCAGAGACACATAGGCAATGAGACTCTGATACACTGAGACACTGAGACACAGGGACACTGAGAAGCAGAGACATAGAGACACTGAGACTCTGAGACACTGAGACACTGAGACATAGGGAGACTGAGAAACAGAGACACAGAGACATTGCGACTCTTAGACACTGAGACACTGAAATACTGAGACGCAGAGACACAGAGTCACTGAGACTCTGAGACACTGAGACACAGAGACTCTGAGACACTGAGAAACTGAGACACAGAGGCACATAGGCACTGAGACTCTGATACACTGAGACACTGAAACACTGAGATGCAGAGACATAGAGACACTGAGACTCAGAGACTCTGAGACACTGAGACACAGGGACACTGAGAAACAAAGACACAGAGACTCTGAGACACTGAACACTGAGACCCAGAGAATCTGTTATGCTGAGACACTGAGACACTGGGACACAGAGACACTGAGACACTGAGAAACAGAGACACAGAGAAACTGAGACACTGAGACTCTGATACACTGAGACACAGAGACACTGAGATTCTGAGTCACTGAGACACAGAGACACTGAGACACAGAGACACTGAGACTCTGATACACTGAGACACTGAAATACTGAGACGCAGAGACACAGAGTCACTGAGACTCCGAGACACTGAGAAACAGAGACACTGTGACACCGAAAAACTGAGACACAGAGACACATAGTGAATGAGACTCTGATACACTGAGACACTGAGATGCAGAGACATAGAGACACTGAGACTCCGAGACTCCGAGACACTGAAACACAGGGACACTGAGAAACAGAGACACAGAGACTCTGAGACACTGAGACACTGAGACCCAGAGAATCTGTAATGCTGAGACACTGAGACACTGGGACACAGAGACACAGAAATACTGAGACTCTGAGACACAGAGACACTGAGACACTGAGACCCAGAGACCCTGAGACACTGAGACAAAGTGACACAGAGAGACTGAGCAACAGGGACACAGAGCGGCTGAGACACAGAGACACAGAGACAACGAGACTCTGAGGCACTGAGACACTGAGACACTGAGACACAGAGACAGTGAGACTCTGAGACACTGAGGCACAGAGGCACTGAGACAGTGAGACTCTGAGGCTCTGAAACACTGAGATACAGAGACAGTGAGACTCTGAGACACTGAGGCACAGAGACACTGAGACAGAGAGACACCGAGACTCTGAATGCTGTGACGCAGAGACACAGAGGCATTGAGGCGCTGTAACACAGAGATGCAGAGACACAGAGACTCTGTGACACTGAGACACTGTGACACAGAGACACTGAGGTTCTGAGACTCTGAGACAATGAGACACTGTGACACAGAGACACTGAGACACTGAGAAACAGAGACACAGAGAAACTGAGACACTGAGACACTGAAACGCTGATACACTGAGACACAGAGACACTGAGATTCTGAGTCACTGAGACACAGAGACACTGAGACACAGAGTCACATACACAGTGAGACTCTGATACACTGAGACACTGAAATACTGAGACGCAGAGACACAGAGTCACTGAGACTCTGAGACACTGAGACACTGAGAAACAGAGACACAGAGGCACAGAGGCACAGAGACATTGAGACTCTGAGACTCTGAGACACTGAGACAGTGAGACACTGAGACGCAGAGACACTGAGGCTCTGAGGCACTGAGACACAGAGATGCAGAGACACAGAGACTCTGTGACACTGAGACACTGTGACACAGAGACACTGAGGTTCTGAGACTCTGAGACAATGAGACACTGAGACACAGAGACACAGAGACACTGAAACTCTGATACACTGAGACACTGAAACACTGAGACACAGAGACACCGAGACACTGAGACACAGAGATCCAGATACTCTGAAACACTGAGAGAAACAGAGACACTGTGACACCGAAAAACTGAGACACAGAGACACATAGTGAATGAGACTCTGATACACTGAGACACTGAGATGCAGAGACATAGAGACACTGAGACTCCGAGACTCCGAGACACTGAAACACAGGGACACTGAGAAACAGAGACACAGAGACTCTGAGACACTGAGACACTGAGACCCAGAGAATCTGTAATGCTGAGACACTGAGACACTGGGACACAGAGACACAGAAATACTGAGACTCTGAGACACAGAGACACTGAGACACTGAGACCCAGAGACCCTGAGACACTGAGACAAAGTGACACAGAGAGACTGAACAACAGGGACACAGAGCGGCTGAGATACAGAGACACAGAGACAACGAGACTCTGAGGCACTGAGACACTGAGACACTGAGACACAGAGACAGTGAGACTCTGAGACACTGAGGCACAGAGGCACTGAGACAGTGAGACTCTGAGGCTCTGAAACACTGAGATACAGAGACAGTGAGACTCTGAGACACTGAGGCACAGAGACACTGAGACAGAGAGACACCGAGACTCTGAATGCTGTGACGCAGAGACACAGAGGCATTGAGGCGCTGTAACACAGAGATGCAGAGACACAGAGACTCTGTGACACTGAGACACTGTGACACAGAGACACTGAGGTTCTGAGACTCTGAGACAATGAGACACTGTGACACAGAGACACTGAGACACTGAGAAACAGAGACACAGAGAAACTGAGACACTGAGACACTGAAACTCTGATACACTGAGACACAGAGACACTGAGATTCTGAGTCACTGAGACACAGAGACACTGAGACACAGAGTCACATACACAGTGAGACTCTGATACACTGAGACACTGAGAAACAGAGACACAGAGAAACTGAGACACTGAGACACTGAAACTCTGATACACTGAGACACAGAGACACTGAGATTCTGAGTCACTGAGACACAGAGACACTGAGACACAGAGTCACATACACAGTGAGACTCTGATACACTGAGACACTGAAATACTGAGACGCAGAGACACAGAGACACAGAGTCACTGAGACTCTGAGACACTGAGACACTGAGAAACAGAGACTCTGAGACACTGAAAAACTGAGACACAGAGACACATAGTGAATGAGACTCTGATACACTGAGACACTGACACACTGAGATGCAGAGACATAGAGACACTGAGATGCAGAGACATAGAGACACTGAGACACAGGGACACTGAGAAACAGAGACACAGAGACTCTGAGACACTGAGACTCTGAGACACTGAGACCCAGAGAATCTGTTATGCTGAGACACTGAGACACTGGGACACAGAGACACAGAAATACTGAGACTCTGAGACACAGTGACACTGAGACCCAGAGACCCTGAGACACTGAGACAAAGTGACACAGAGAGACTGAGCAACAGGGACACAGAGCGGCTGAGACACAGAGACACAGAGACAACGAGACTCTGAGGCACTGAGACACTGAGACACTGAGACACAGAGACAGTGAGACTCTGAGACACTGAGGCACAGAGGCACTGAGACAGAGAGACACCGAGACTCTGAATGCTGTGACACAGAGACACAGAGACACAGAGGCATTGAGACACTGAGACACTGAGATGCAGAGACACTGAGACACAGAGACACTGAGGCTCTGAGGCACTGAGACACAGAGAGGCAGTGACGCAGAGACTCTATGACACTGAGACACTGTGACACAGAGACACTGAGGTTCTGAGACTCTGAGACAATGAGACACTGAGACACAGAGACACTGAGACACTGAGAAACAGAGACACAGAGAAACTGAAACACTGAGACACTGATACACTGAGACACTGAGACACAGAAACATTGAGACTATGAGACACTGAGGTACTGAGACACAGAGACACTGAGACACAGAGACACTGAGACAAAGAGACACTGAGACACTGAGACACAGAGAGATAGAGTCACTGAGACTCTGAGACACTGAGACACAGAGACACTGAGATTCTGAGTCACTGAGACAATGAGACACTGAGGCACAGAGACACTGAGACACTGATAAACAGAAACACAGAGAAACTGAGACACAGAGACACTGAGAACATAGACACTGAGACTCTGATACACTGAGACACTGAAATGCTGAGACGCAGAGACACAGAGTCACTGAGACTCTGAGACACTGAGACACTGAGAAACAGAGACACAGAGGCACAGAGGCACAGAGACATTGAGACTCTGAGACACTGAGACAGTGAGACACTGAGACGCAGATACACTGAGGCTCTGAGGCACTGAGACACAGAGATGCAGAGACACAGAGACTCTGTGACACTGAGACACTGTGACACAGAGACACTGAGGTTCTGAGACTCTGAGACAATGAGACACTGAGACACAGAGACACAGAGACACTGAGACTCTGAGACACTGAGACACTGAGACACAGAAACACAGAGACTCAGCGAATCAGAGACACTGAGAAACAGAGACACAGAGACTCTAAGACACTGAGATACAGAGACACTGAGACACTGAGACGCATATAAACTGAGACACTGAGACACAGAGCAACAGAGACACCGAGACTCTGATACACTGAGACACTGAGACACAGAGACACTGAGACATTGAGACTCTGAGACACTGAGACACAGAGACACTGAGGCACTGAGACTCTGATACACTGAGACACTGAAACACTGAGATGCAGAGACACAGATAAACTGAGACATAGAGACACTGAGACACAGAGACCCAGACACTCTGATACACTGAGACAAAGTGACACAGAGAGACTGAGTAACAGAGACACAGAGACACTGAGACACTGAGACACTGACACTCTGAGACACAGAGACACTGAGACAGAGAGACACTGAGGATCTTAGGCACTGAGACACAGAGGCACAGATACACAGAGACTATGTGACACTGAGACACTGTGACACAGAGACACTAAGATTCTGAGACTCTGAGACACTGAGAAACAGAGACACAGAGGCACAGAGACATTGAGACTCTAAGACACTGAGACAGTGAGACACTGAGACACAGAGACACTGAGGCTCTGAGGCACTGAGACACAGAGATGCAGAGACACAGAGACTCTGTGACACTGAGACACTGTGACACAGAGACACTGAAGTTCTGAGACTCTGAGACAATGAGACACTGAGACACAGAGACACAGAGACACTGAGACACTGAGACACTGAGAAACTGAGACACTGAGACTCTGAGACTCTGAGACACTGAGACTCTGATACACTGAGAGACTGTGACACAGAGACATTGAGACACTGAGACACTGAAACATTGAGACACAGAGACACGGAGACACTGAGACTCGGAGACACAGAGACACAGAGACACTGAGACTCTGATACACTGAGACACTGAAACACTGAGATGCAGAGACACAGATAAACTGAGACACAGAGACACTGAGACACAGAGACCCAGACACTCTGAGACACTGAGACAAAGTGACACAGAGAGACTGAGTAACAGAGACACACAGACACTGAGACACTGAGACACAGAGACACTGACACTCTGAGATACAGAGACACTGAGGCACTGAGACAGAGAGACACTGAGGATCTGAGGCACTGAGACACAGAGACACAGATACACAGAGACTATGTGACACTGAGACACTGTGACACAGAGACACTGAGAAACAGAGACACAGAGGCACAGAGGCACAGAGACATTGAGACTCTGAGACACTGAGACAGTGAGACACTGAGACACAGAGACACTGAGGCTCTGAGGCACTGAGACACAGAGATGCAGAGACACAGAGACTCTGTGACACTGAGACACTGTGACACAGAGACACTGAAGTTCTGAGACACTGAAGTTCTGAGACTCTGAGACAATGAGACACTGAGACACAGAGACACAGAGACACAGAGACACAGAGAAACTGAGACACTGAGACTCTGAGACACTGAGACTCTGATACACTGACAGACTGTGACACAGAGACATTGAGACACTGATACACTGAAACATTGAGACGCAGAGACACGGAGACACTGAGACTCGGAGACACAGAGACACGGAGACTCTGATGCACTGAGACACTGAAACACTGAGATGCAGAGACACAGATAAACTGAGACACAGAGACACTGAGACACTGAGACACAGAGACACTGACACTCTGAGACACAGATACACTGAGACACAGAGACACTGAGGATCTGAGGCACTGAGACACAGAGACACAGATACACAGAGACTATGTGACACTTGAGACACTGTGACAGAGAGACATTGAGATTCTGCGACTCTGAGACACTGAGAAACAGAGACACAGAGACACAGAGGCACAGAGACATTGAGACTCTGAGACACTGAGACACTGAGGCACTGAGACACAGAGACACTGAGACACAGAGACTCCGAGACACAGAGACTCTGAGACACAGAGACACTGAGACTCTAGGCACTGAGACAGTGAGACTCTGAAACACTGAGACAAAGAGACACTGAGACACTGAGACTCTAGGCACTGAGACAGTGAGACTCTGAAACACTGAGACAAAGAGACACTGAGACACTGAGACTCTGAGACACAGAGGCACAGAGACACAGAGACATTGCGACTCTGAGACACGGAGACACTGTGACACTGAGACACAGAGACATTGAGACACAGAGACACTGAGACACTGAGACACAGAGACACAGAGACAGTGAGACTCTGAGGCACTGAGACACTGAGACACAGAGACAGTGAGACACCGAGACTCTGAATGCTGTGACGCAGAGACACAGAGACACAGAGGCATTGAGGCACTGAGACACAGAGATGCAGAGACACAGAGACTCTGTGACACTGAGACACTGTGACACAGAGACACTGAGGTTCAGAGACTCTGAGACAATGAGACACTGAGACACAGAGACACTGAGACACTGAGAATCAGAGACACAGAGAAACTGAGACACTGAGACACAGAGACACTGAGATTCTGAGTCTCTGAGACACAGAGACACTGAGACACAGAGACACATAGACACTGGGACTCTGATACACTGAGACACTGAAATACTGAGACGCAGAGACACAGAGTCACTGAGACTCTGAGACACTGAAAAACTGAGACACAGAGACACATAGTGAATGAGACTCTGATACACTGAGACACTGAGACACTGAGATGCAGAGACATAGAGACACTGAGACTCCGAGACTCCGAGACACTGAGACACAGGGACACTGAGAAACAGAGACACTGAGACTCTGAGACACTGAGACCCAGAGAATCTGTAATGCTGAGACACTGAGACACTGGGACACAGACACAGAAATACTGAGACTCTGAGACACAGTGACACTGAGACCCAGAGACCCTGAGACACTGAGACAAAGTGACACAGAGAGACTGAGCAACAGAGACACAGAGCGGCTGAGACACAGAGACACAGAGACAACGAGACTCTGAGGCACTGAGACACTGAGACACTGAGGCACAGAGACAGTGAGACTCTGAGACACTGAGGCACAGAGGCACTGAGACAGAGAGACACCGAGACTCTGAATGCTGTGACACAGAGACACAGAGGCATTGAGACACTGAGACACTGAGATGCAGAGACACTGAGACACAGAGACACTGAGGCTCTGAGGCACTGAGACACAGAGAGGCAGTGACGCAGAGACTCTATGACACTGAGACACTGTGACACAGAGACACTGAGGTTCTGAGACTCTGAGACAATGAGACACTGAGACACAGAGACACTGAGACACTGAGAAACAGAGACACAGAGAAACTGAAACACTGAGACACTGATACACTGAGACACTGAGACACAGAAACATTGAGACTATGAGACACTGAGGTACTGAGACACAGAGACACTGAGACACAGAGACACTGAGACAAAGAGACACTGAGACACTGAGACACAGAGAGGTAGAGTCACTGAGACTCTGAGACACTGAGACACAGAGACACTGAGATTCTGAGTCACTGAGACAATGAGACACTGAGGCACAGAGACACTGAGACACTGATAAACAGAAACACAGAGAAACTGAGACACAGAGACACTGAGAACATAGACACTGAGACTCTGATACACTGAGACACTGAAATGCTGAGACGCAGAGACACAGAGTCACTGAGACTCTGAGACACTGAGACACTGAGAAACAGAGACACAGAGGCACAGAGGCACAGAGACATTGAGACTCTGAGACACTGAGACAGTGAGACACTGAGACGCAGATACACTGAGGCTCTGAGGCACTGAGACACAGAGATGCAGAGACACAGAGACTCTGTGACACTGAGACACTGTGACACAGAGACACTGAAGTTCTGAGACTCTGAGACAATGAGACACTGAGACACAGAGACACAGAGACACTGAGACACTGAGACACTGAGACACAGAGAAACTGAGACACTGAGACTCTGAGACTCTGAGACACTGAGACTCTGATACACTGAGAGACTGTGACACAGAGACATTGAGACACTGAGACACTGAAACATTGAGACGCAGAGACACGGAGACACTGAGACTCGGAGACACAGAGACACTGAGACTCTGATACACTGAGACACTGAAACACTGAGATGCAGAGACACAGATAAACTGAGACACAGAGACACTGAGACACAGAGACCCAGACACTCTGAGACACTGAGACAAAGTGACACAGAGAGACTGAGTAACAGAGACACACAGACACTGAGACATTGAGACACAGAGACACTGACACTCTGAGATACAGAGACACTGAGACACTGAGGCAGAGAGACACTGAGGATCTGAGGCACTGAGACACAGAGACACAGATACACAGAGACTATGTGACACTGAGACACTGTGACACAGAGACACTGAGACTCCGAGACACAGAGACTCTGAGACACAGAGACACTGAGACTCCAGGCACTGAGACAGTGAGACTCTGAAACACTGAGACAAAGAGACACAGAGACACTGAGACTCTGAGACACTGAGACAAAGAGACACAGAGGCACAGAGACACAGAGACATTGCGACTCTGAGACACGGAGACACTGTGACACTGAGACACAGAGACATTGAGACTCTGAGACACTGAGACACAGAGGCACAGAGACACAGCGACATTGCGACTCTGAGACACGGAGACACTGTGACACTGAGACAGAGAGACACCGAGACTCTGAACGCTGTGACGCAGAGACACAGAGGCATTGAGACTCTGAGACACTGAGATGCAGAGACACTGAGACACAGAGACACTGAGGCTCTGAGGCACTGAGACACAGAGATACAGAGACGCACAGACTTTGTGACACTGAGACACTGTGACACAAAGACACTGAGGTTCTGAGACTCTGAGACAATGAGACACAGAGACATTGAGACACTGAGACACAGAGACACTGAGACTCTGATACACTGAGACACTGAGACACAGAGACACAGAGACATTGAGACACTGAGGCACTGAGACATTGAGACGCAGAGACACGGAGACACTGAGACTCTAAGACACTGAGACACAGAGACACTGAAACTCTGATACACTGAGACACTGAAACACTGAGACACAGAGACACCGAGACACTGAGACACAGAGATCCAGAGACTCTGAGACACTGAGACACAGAGACACTGAGATTCTGAGTCACTGAGACAATGAGACACTGAGACACTGAGACACAGAGACACAGAAACACAGAGAAACTGAGACACAGAGACACATAGACACTGAGACTCTGATACACTGAGACACTGAAATACTGAGACGCAGAGACACAGAGTCACTGAGACTCTGAGACACTGAGACACTGAGAAATAGAGACTCTGAGACACTGAAAAACTGAGACACAGAGACACATAGGCAATGAGACTCTGATACACTGAGACACTGAGACACAGGGACACTGAGATGCAGAGACATAGAGACACTGAGACTCTGAGACACTGAGACATAGGGAGACTGAGAAACAGAGACACAGAGACATTGCGACTCTTAGACTCTGAGACACTGAAATACTGAGACACTGAGACACAGAGACTCTGAGACTCTGAGACACTGAGACACAGAGACTCTGAGACACTGAGAAACTGAGACACAGAGGCACATAGGCACTGAGACTCTGATACACTGAGACACTGAAACACTGAGATGCAGAGACATAGAGACACTGAGACTCAGAGACTCTGAGACACTGGGACACAGGGACACTGAGAAACAAAGACACAGAGACTCTGAGACACTGAACACTGAGACCCAGAGAATCTGTTATGCTGAGACACTGAGACACTGGGACACAGAGACACAGAAATACTGAGACTCTGAGACACTGAGACACTGAGACCCAGAGACCCTGAGACACTGAGACAAAGTGACACAGAGAGACTGAGCAACAGAGACACTGAGCCACTGAGACACTGACACTCTGAGACAGTGAGACTCTGAGGCACTGAGACAGAGAGACACTGAGGATCTGAGGCACTGAGACACAGATACACAGAGACTATGTGACACTGAGACACTGTGACACAGAGACACTGAGATTCTGAGACTCTGGGACACTGAGAAACAGAGACACAGAGGCACAGAGACATTGAGACTCTGAGACACTGGGACTCCGAGACACAGAGACTCTGAGACACAGAGACACTGAGACTCTAGGCACTGAGACAGTGAGACTCTGAAACACTGAGACAAAGAGACACAGAGACACTGAGACTCTGAGACACTGAGACAAAGAGACACAGAGGCACAGAGACACAGAGACATTGCGACTCTGGGACACGGAGACACTGTGACACTGAGACACAGAGACATTGAGACTCTGAGACACTGAGACACAGAGGCACAGAGACACAGCGACATTGCGACTCTGAGACACGGAGACACTGTGACACTGAGACAGAGAGACACCGAGACTCTGAACGCTGTGACGCAGAGACACAGAGGCATTGAGACTCTGAGACACTGAGATGCAGAGACACTGAGACACAGAGACACTGAGGCTCTGAGGCACTGAGACACAGAGATGCAGAGACGCACAGACTTTGTGACACTGAGACACTGTGACACAAAGACACTGAGGTTCTGAGACTCTGAGACAATGAGACACAGAGACATTGAGACACTGAGACACAGAGACACTGAGACTCTGATACACTGAGACACTGAGACACAGAGACACAGAGACACAGAGACATTGAGACACTGAGACACTGAGACATTGAGACGCAGAGACACGGAGACACTGAGACTCTAAGACACTGAGACACAGAGACACTGAAACTCTGATACACTGAGACACTGAAACACTGAGACACAGAGACACCGAGACACTGAGACACAGAGATCCAGAGACTCTGAGACACTGAGACACAGAGACACTGAGATTCTGAGTCACTGAGACAATGAGACACTGAGACACAGAAACACAGAGAAACTGAGACACAGAGACACAGAGACACATAGACACTGAAACTCTGATACACTGAGACACTGAAATACTGAGACGCAGAGACACAGAGTCACTGAGACTCTGAGACACTGAGACACTGAGAAATAGAGACTCTGAGACACAGAAAAACTGAGACACAGAGACACATAGGCAATGAGACTCTGATACACTGAGACACTGAGACACAGGGACACTGAGATGCAGAGACATAGAGACACTGAGACTCTGAGACACTGAGACATAGGGAGACTGAGAAACAGAGACACAGAGACATTGCGACTCTTCGACACTGAGACACTGAAATACTGAGACGCAGAGACACAGAGTCACTGAGACTCTGAGACACTGAGAAACTGAGACACAGAGGCACATAGGCACTGAGACTCTGATACACTGAGACGCTGAAACACTGAGATGCAGAGACATAGAGACACTGAGACTCTGAGACACTGAGACCCAGAGAATCTGTTATGCTGAGTCACTGAGACACTGGGACACGGAGACACAGAAATACTGAGACACAGAGACACTGAGACACTGAGACCCAGAGACCCTGAGACACTGAGACAAAGTGACACAGAGAGACTGAGCAACAGAGACACTGAGCCACTGAGACACTGACACTCTGAGACAGTGAGACTCTGAGGCACTGAGACACTGAGACACAGAGACAGTGAGCCACCGAGACTCTGAATGCTGAGACACAGAGACACAGAGGCATTGAGGCACTGAGACACAGAGATGCAGAGACACAGAGACTCTGTGACACTGAGACACTGTGACACAGAGACACTGAGGTTCAGAGACTCTGAGACAATGAGACACTGAGACACAGAGACACTGAGACACTGAGAATCAGAGACACAGAGAAACTGAGACACTGAGACACAGAGACACTGAGATTCTGAGTCACTGAGACACAGAGACACTGAGACACAGAGACACATAGACACTGAGACTCTGATACACTGAGACACTGAAATACTGAGACGCAGAGACACAGAGTCACTGAGACTCTGAGACACTGAAAAACTGAGACACAGAGACACATAGTGAATGAGACTCTGATACACTGAGACACTGAGATGCAGAGACATAGAGACACTGAGACTCCGAGACTCCGAGACACTGAGACACAGGGACACTGAGAAACAGAGACACAGAGACTCTGAGACACTGAGACCCAGAGAATCTGTAATGCTGAGACACTGAGACACTGGGACACAGAGACACAGAAATACTGAGACTCTGAGACACAGAGACACTGAGACACTCAGACCCAGAGACCCTGAGACACTGAGACAAAGTGACACAGAGAGACTGAGCAACAGAGACACAGAGCCACTGAGACACAGAGACACAGAGACAACGAGACTCTGAGGCACTGAGACACTGAGACACAGAGACACAGAGACACAGAGACTCTGAGACATTGAGGCACAGAGACACTGAGACAGAGAGACACCGAGACTCTGAATGCTGTGACGCAGAGACACAGAGACACAGAGGCATTGAGACTCTGAGACACTGAGATGCAGAGACACTGAGACACAGAGACACTGAGGCTCTGAGGCACTGAGACACAGAGAGGCAGAGACACAGAGACTCTGTGACACTGAGACACTGTGACACAGAGACACTGAGGTTCTGAGACTCTGAGACAATGAGACACTGAGACACGGAGACACTGAGACACTGAGAAACAGAGACACAGAGAAACTGAGACACTGAGACACTGAGACACTGAGACACTGAGACATAGAGACACTGAGACAAAGAGACACTGAGACTCAGAGACACAGAGAGATAGAGTCACTGAGACTCTGAGACACTGAGACACAGAGACACTGAGACACTGAGACACAGAAACACAGAGAAACTGAGACACAGAGACACTGAGACACATAGACACTGAGACTGATACACTGAGACACTGAAATACTGAGACGCAGAGACACATAGTGAATGAGACTCTGAGACACTGAGACACTGAGAAACAGAGACACAGAGGCACAGAGGCACAGAGACATTGAGACTCTGAGACAGTGAGACACTGAGACGCAGAGACACTGAGGCTCTGAGGCACTGAGACACAGAGATGCAGAGACACAGAGACTCTGTGACACTGAGACACTGTGACACAGAGACACTGAGGTTCTGAGACTCTGAGACAATGAGACAATGAGACACAGAGACACTGAGACACTGAGAATCAGAGACACTGAGACAGAGAAACACAGAGACTCAGTGAATCAGAGACACTGAGAAACAGAGACACAGAGACTCTAAGACACTGAGATACAGAGACACAGAAAGATTGAGAAACAGAGACACTGAGATACTGAGACGCATATAAACTGAGACACTGAGACACAGAGCCACAGAGACACAGAGACTCTGATACACTGAGACACTGAGACACAGAGACATTGGGACTTTGAGACACTGAGACACAGAGACACTGAGACACTGAGACTCTGATAAACTGAGACACTGAAACACTGAGATGCAGAGACACAGATAAACTGAGACCCAGAGACACTGAGACACAGAGACCCAGACACTCTGAGACACTGAGACAAAGTGACACAGAGAGACTGAGTAACAGAGACACAGAGACACTGAGACACTGAGACACAGAGACACTGAGACACTGAGACAGAGAGACACTGAGGATCTGAGGCACTGAGACACAGAGACACAGATACACAGCGACTATGTGACACTGAGACACTGTGACACAGAGACACTGAGAAACAGAGACACAGAGGCACAGAGGCACAGAGACATTGAGACTCTGAGACACTGAGACAGTGAGACACTGAGACACAGAGACACTGAGGCTCTGAGGCACTGAGACACAGAGATGCAGAGACACAGAGACTCTGTGACACTGAGACACTGTGACACAGAGACACTGAAGTTCTGAGACACTGAAGTTCTGAGACTCTGAGACAATGAGACACTGAGACACAGAGACACTGAGACACAGAGAAACTGAGACACTGAGACTCTGAGACACTGAGACTCTGATACACTGACAGACTGTGACACAGAGACATTGAGACACTGATACACTGAAACATTGAGACGCAGAGACACGGAGACACTTAGACTCGGAGACACAGAGACACGGAGACTCTGATACACTGAGACACTGAAACACTGAGATGCAGAGACACAGATAAACTGAGACACTGAGACACTGAGACACAGAGACACTGACACTCTGAGACACAGAGACACTGAGACACAGAGACACTGAGGATCTGAGGCACTGAGACACAGAGACACAGATACACAGAGACTATGTGACACTTGAGACACTGTGACAGAGAGACACTGAGATTCTGAGGCTCTGAGACACTGAGAAACAGACACAGAGACACAGAGGCACAGAGACATTGAGACTCTGAGACACTGAGACACTGAGGCACTGAGACATAGAGACACTGAGACACTGAGACACAGAGACTCCGAGACACTGAGACCCAGAGAATCTGTTATGCTGAGACACTGAGACACTGGGACACAGAGACACAGAAATACTGAGACTCTGAGACACAGAGACACTGAGACACTGAGACACAGAGACCCTGAGACACTGAGACAAAGTGACACAGAGAGACTGAGCAACAGAGACACAGAGCGGCTCAGACACAGAGACACAGAGACAACGAGACTCTGAGGCACTGAGACACTGAGACACTGAGACACAGAGACAGTGAGACTCTGAGACGCTGAGGCACAGAGACACTGAGACAGAGAGACACCGAGACTCTGAATGCTGTGACACAGAGAGACAGAGACACAGAGGCATTGAGACTCTGAGACACTGAGATGCAGAGACACTGAGACACAGAGACACTGAGGCTCTGAGGCACTGAGACACAGAGAGGCAGTGACACAGAGACTCTGTGACACTGAGACACTGTGACACAGAGACACTGAGGTTCTGAGACTCTGAGACAATGAGACACTGAGAAACAGAGACACTGAGACACTGAGAAACAGAGACACAGAGAAACTGAGACACTGAGACACTGAGACTCTGATACACTGAGACACTGAGACACAGAGACATTGAGACTATGAGACACTGAGGCACTGAGACACAGAGACACTGAGACACTGAGACACAGAGACACTGAGACAAAGAGACACTGAGACACTGAGACACAGAGAGATAGAGTCACTGAGACTCTGAGACACTGAGACACAGACACTGAGATTCTGAGTCACTGAGACAATGAGACACTGAGACACAGAGACACTGAGACACTGATAAACAGAAACACAGAGACACAGAACATAGACACTGCGACTCTGATACACTGAGACACTGAAATGCTGAGACACAGAGACACAGAGTCACTGAGACTCTGAGACACTGAGACACTGAGAAACAGAGGCACAGAGGCACAGAGGCACAGAGACATTGAGACTCTGAGACACTGAGACAGTGAGACACTGAGACGCAGATACACTGAGGCTCTGAGGCACTGAGACACAGAGATGCAGAGACACAGAGACTCTGTGACACTGAGACACTGTGACACAGAGACACTGAGGTTCTGAGACTCTGAGACAATGAGACACTGAGACACAGAGACACAGAGACACTGAAACTCTGATACACTGAGACACTGAAACACTGAGACACAGAGACACCGAGACACTGAGACACAGAGATCCAGATACTCTGAAACACTGAGACACTGAGATTCTGAGTCACTGAGACAATGAGACACTGAGACACAGAGACACTGAGACACTGAGACACTGAGACACAGAAACACAGGCAAACTGAGACACAGAGACACATAGACACTGAGACACTGAGACACTGAGATACTGAAATACTGAGACGCAGAGACACAGAGTCACTGAGACTCTGAGACACTGAGACACTGAGAAACAGAGACTCTGTGACACTGACAAACTGAGACACAGAGACACATAGGCAATGAGACTCTGATACACTGAGACACTGAGACACAGGGACCCTGAGATGCAGAGACATAGAGACACAGAGACTCTGAGACACTGAGACACTGAGACACTGAGACATAGGGAGACTGAGAAACAGAGACACAGAGACATTGCGACTCTTAGACACTGAGACACTGAAATACTGAGACGCAGAGACACAGAGTCACTGAGACTCTGAGACACTGAGACACAGAGACTCTGAGGCACTGAGAAACTGAGACACAGAGGCACATAGGCACTGAGACTCTGATACACTGAGACACTGAAACACTGAGATGCAGAGACATAGAGACACTGAGACTCAGAGACTCTGAGACACTGAGACACAGGGACACTGAGAAACAAAGACACAGAGACTCTGAGACACTGAACACTGAGACCCAGAGAATCTGTTATGCTGAGACACTGAGACACTGGGACACAGAGACACAGAAATACTGAGACACAGAGACACTGGGACACAGAGACACAGAAATACTGAGACACAGAGACACTGAGACACTGAGACCCAGAGACCCTGAGACACTGAGACAAAGTGACACAGAGAGACTGAGTAACAGAGACACAGAGACACTGAGACACTGACACTCTGAGACACAGAGACACTGAGACACTGAGACAGAGAGACACTGAGGATCTGAGGCACTGAGACACAGATACACAGAGACTATGTGACACTGAGACACTGTGACACAGAGACACTGAGATTCTGAGACTCTGGGACACTGAGAAACAGAGACACAGAGGCACAGAGACATTGAGACTCTGAGACACTGAGACAGTGAGACACTGAGACACAGAGACACTGAGGCTCTGAGGCACTGAGACACAGAGATGCAGAGACACAGAGACTCTGTGACACTGAGACACTGTGACACAGAGACACTGAAGTTCTGAGACTCTGAGACAATGAGACACTGAGACACAGAGACACAGAGACACTGAGACACAGAGAAACTGAGACACTGAGACTCTGAGACACAGAGACTCTGATACACTGACAGACTGTGACACAGAGACATTGAGACACTGAGACACTGAAACATTGAGACGCAGAGACACGGAGACACTGAGACTCGGAGACACAGAGACACGGAGACTCTGATACACTGAGACACTGAAACACTGAGATGCAGAGACACAGATAAACTGAGACACAGAGACACTGAGACACTGAGACACAGAGACACTGACACTCTGAGACACAGAGACACTGAGACACAGAGACACTGAGGATCTGAGGCACTGAGACACAGAGACACAGATACACAGAGACTATGTGACACTTGAGACACTGTGACAGAGAGACACTGAGATTCTGAGGCTCTGAGACACTGAGAAACAGAGACACAGAGACACAGAGGCACAGAGACATTGAGACACTGAGACACTGAGGCACTGAGACACAGAGACACTGAGACACTGAGACACAGAGACTCCGAGACACAGAGACTCTGAGACACAGAGACACTGAGACTCTGAGACACGGAGACACTGTGACACTGAGACACAGAGACATTGAGACTCTGAGACACTGAGGCACTGAGACACTGAGACACAGAGACACTGAGACACTGAGACAGAGAGGCACAGAGACTCTGAGACACTGAGACTGAGAGACACAGAGAGATAGAGTCACTGTGACTCTGAGACACTGAGACACAGAGACACTGAGATTCTGAGTCACTGAGACAATGAGACACTGAGACTCTGATACACTGAGACACTGAGAAACAGAAACACAGAGAAACTGAGACACAGAGACACTGAGACACATAGACACTGAGACTCTGGTACACTGAGACACTGAAATACTGAGAATAAGAGACACTGAGTAACTGAGACACTGAGACACTGCGAAACAGAGACTCTGAGACACAGAGGCACTGAGACACAGAGACACTGAGGATCTGAGGCACTGAGACACAGAGACACAGATACACAGAGACTATGTGACACTGAGACACTGTGACACAGAGACACTGAGATTCTGAGACACTGAGACACTGAGACACTGAGACACAGAGACACTGAAACACAGAGACATAGAGACACTGAGAGTCTAGGCACTGAGACAGTGAGACTCTGAAACACTGAGACAAAGAGACACTGAGACTCTGAGACTCTGAGACTCTGAGACTCTGAGACTCTGAGACACTGAGACATTGAGACACAGAGACACTGAGACACTGAGACACAGAAGCACAGGGACACAGAGACATTGCGACTCTGAGACACGGAGACACTGTGACACTGAGACACAGAGACATTGAGACTCTGAGACACTGAGGCACTGAGACTCTGAGACACAGAGACACTGAGACACAGAGACACTGAGACACTGAGACACAGAGACAGAGAGGCACAGAGACTCTGAGACACTGAGACTCAGAGACACAAAGAGATAGAGTGACTGAGACTCTGAGACACTGACACACAGAGGCACTGAGATTCTGAGTCACTGAGACAATGAGACACTGAGACACCGAGACACTGAGACACTGAGAAACAGAAACACAGAGAAAATGAGACACAGAGAGACTGAGACACATAGACACTGAGACTCTGATACACTGAGACACTGAAATAATGAGACGCAGAGACACAGAGTCACTGAGACTCTAAGACACTGAGAAACAGAGACTCTGAGACACCGAAAAACTGAGACACAGAGGCACATAGGCAATGAGACTCTGATACACTGAGACACTGAGACGCTGACACATAGGGAGACTGAGAAACAGAGACACAGAGACACTGAGACTCTTAGACACTGAGACACAGAGAATCTGTTATGCTGAGACACTGAGACACTGGGACACAGAGACACAGAAACACTGAGACTCTGAGACACAGAGACACTGAGGCACTGAGACCCAGAGACCCTGAGACACTGAGACAAAGTGACACAGAGAGACTGAACAACAGAGACACAGAGCCACTGAGACACAGAGACACAGAGACAATGTGACTCTGAGGCACTGAGACACTGAGACACAGAGACAATGAGACTCTGAGACACTGAGGCACAGAGACACTGAGACAGAGAGACACCGAGACTCTGAACGCTGTGACGCAGAGACACAGAGGCATTGAGACTCTGAGACACTGAGATGCAGAGACACTGAGACACTGAGTCTCTGAGGCACAGAGACACAGAGACGTTGAGACTCTGAGACACTGAGACACTGAGAAACAGAGACACAGAGACACTGAGACACAGAGACACTGAGAGACTGATACACTGAGACACAGAGACACTGAGACTCTGAGTCACAGAGACACTGAGACTCTAGACACTGAGACAGTGAGACTCTGAGACAGTGAGACACAGAGACACTGAGACTCTGAGACACTGAGACTCTGAGACACAGAGGCACAGAGACACAGAGACATTGCGACTCTGAGACACGGAGGCACAGAGACACTGACACACAGAGACACAAAGACATTGAGACTCTGAGACACTCAGACAATGAACCAGAGAGACACCGAGACTGAGACACTGAGACACAGGGACGCAGATACACAGAGACTATGTTTCACTGAGACACTGTGACATAGACACACTGAGATTCTGAGACTCTGACACACCGAGAAACAAAGACACAGAGACACAGAGGTACAGAGACATTGAGACTCTGGGACTCTGAGACTCTGAGACACAGAACATAGAACATAGAACATTACAGCGCGGAACAGGCCCTTCGGCCCACAATGTTGCGCCGACCAGTCTTATTTTTTAAAAAAAAATTGACCCACTAATCTAAACCAATCCCTTTTCGTCCATAAACCTATCCACCAATCTCTTAAATGCCCCCAAACTAGGCGCATTTACAACTGCAGCAGGCAGGGCTTTCCAGAGACACTGAGACACCGAGGTACTGAGACTCTGAGACGCTGAGACACTGAGACACAGAGACACAGAGACATTGAGACACAGAGACACAGAGACACAGGGACACCGAGACGCTGAGACACTGAGACACTGAGACACAGAGACACAGAGACATTGAGACTCTGAGACACAGAGACACAGAGACACAGAGACATTGAGACTCTGAGACACCGAGACTCTGAGACGCTGAGACGCTGAGACACAGAGACACTGAGACATTGAGACTCTGAGACACAGAGACACAGAGACACTGAGACACAGAGACGTTGAGACTCTGACACACTGAGACACAGAGACACTGAGACACAGAGACACCTAGACTCTGAGACGCTGGGACGCTGAGACACTGAGACACAGAGACACATAGACATTGAGACTTTGAGACACTGAGACACTGAGACACAGAGACTCTGAGACACTGAGAAACTGAGACACAGAGGCACATAGGCACTGAGACTCTGATACACTGAGACACTGAAACACTGAGATGCAGAGACATAGAGACACTGAGACTCCGAGACTCCGAGACACTGAGACACAGGGACACTGAGAAACAGAGACACAGAGACTCTGAGACACTGAGACACTGAGACCCAGAGAATCTGTTATGCTGAGACACTGAGACACTGGGACACAGAGACACAGAAATACTGAGACTCTGAGACACAGAGACACTGAGACACTGAGACCCAGAGACCCTGAGACACTGAGACAAAGTGACACAGAGAGACTGAGCAACAGAGACACTGAGACACAGAGACAGTGAGACTCTGAGACACTGAGGCACAGAGACACTGAGACAGAGAGACACCGAGACTCTGAATGCTGTGACGCAGAGACACAGAGGCATTGAGGCACTGAGACACAGAGATGCAGAGACACAGAGACTCTGTGACACTGAGACACTGAGACACTGTGACACAGAGACACTGAGGTTCTGAGACTCTGAGACAATGAGACACTGAGACACAGAGACACTGAGACACTGAGAAACAGAGACACAGAGACACAGAGAAACTGAGACACTGAGACACTGAGACTCTGATACACTGAGACACAGAGACACTGAGATTCTGAGTCACTGAGACACAGAGACACTGAGACACAGAGTCACATAGACACTGAGACTCTGATACACTGAGACACTGAAATACTGAGACGCAGAGACACAGAGTCACTGAGACTCTGAGACACTGAGACACTGAGAAACAGAGACTCTGAGACACTGAAAAACTGAGACACAGAGACACATAGTGAATGAGACTCTGATACACTGAGACACTGACACACTGAGATGCAGAGACATAGAGACACTGAGATGCAGAGACATAGAGACACTGAGACACAGGGACACTGAGAAACAGAGACACAGAGACTCTGAGACACTGAGACTCTGAGACACTGAGACCCAGAGAATCTGTTATGCTGAGACACTGAGACACTGGGACACAGAGACACAGAAATACTGAGACTCTGAGACACAGAGACACTGAGACACTGAGACACAGAGACCCTGAGACACTGAGACAAAGTGACACAGAGAGACTGAGCAACAGAGACACAGAGCGGCTCAGACACAGAGACACAGAGACAACGAGACTCTGAGGCACTGAGACACTGAGACACTGAGACACAGAGACAGTGAGACTCTGAGACGCTGAGGCACAGAGACACTGAGACAGAGAGACACCGAGACTCTGAATGCTGTGACACAGAGAGACAGAGACACAGAGGCATTGAGACTCTGAGACACTGAGATGCAGAGACACTGAGACACAGAGACACTGAGGCTCTGAGGCACTGAGACACAGAGAGGCAGTGACACAGAGACTCTGTGACACTGAGACACTGTGACACAGAGACACTGAGGTTCTGAGACTCTGAGACAATGAGACACTGAGACACAGAGACACTGAGACACTGAGAAACAGAGACACAGAGAAACTGAGACACTGAGACACTGAGACTCTGATACACTGAGACACTGAGACACAGAGACATTGAGACTATGAGACTATGAGACACTGAGGCACTGAGACACAGAGACACTGAGACACTGAGACACAGAGACACTGAGACAAAGAGACACTGAGACACTGAGACACAGAGAGATAGAGTCACTGAGACTCTGAGACACTGAGACACAGACACTGAGATTCTGAGTCACTGAGACAATGAGACACTGAGACACAGAGACACTGAGACACTGATAAACAGAAACACAGAGAAACTGAGACACAGAGACACTGAGAACATAGACACTGCGACTCTGATACACTGAGACACTGAAATGCTGAGACACAGAGACACAGAGTCACTGAGACTCTGAGACACTGAGACACTGAGAAACAGAGACACAGAGGCACAGAGGCACAGAGACATTGAGACTCTGAGACACTGAGACAGTGAGACACTGAGACGCAGATACACTGAGGCTCTGAGGCACTGAGACACAGAGACTCTGTGACACTGAGACACTGTGACACAGAGACACTGAGGTTCTGAGACTCTGAGACAATGAGACACTGAGACACAGAGACACAGGGACACTGAGACTCTGAGACACTGAGACACAGAAACACAGAGACTCAGCGAATCAGAGTCACTGAGAAACAGAGACACAGAGACTCTAAGACACTGAGATACAGAGACACTGAGACACTGAGACGCATATAAACTGAGACACTGAGACACAGAGCCACAGAGACACCGAGACTCTGATACACTGAGACACTGAGACACAGAGACACTGAGACATTGAGACTCTGAGACACTGAGACACAGAGACACTGAGATGCAGAGACACAGATAAACTGAGACCCAGAGACACTGAGACACAGACACTCTGAGACACTGAGACAAAGTGACACAGAGAGACTGAGTAACAGAGACACAGAGACACTGAGACACTGAGACACAGAGACACTGACACTCTGTGACACAGAGACACTGAGACACTGAGACAGAGAGACACTGAGGATCTGAGGCACTGAGACACAGAGACACAGATACACAGCGACTATGTGACACTGAGGCACTGTGACACAGAGACACTGAGAAACAGAGACACAGAGGCACAGAGGCACAGAGACATTGAGACTCTGAGACACTGAGACAGTGAGACACTGAGACACAGAGACACTGAGGCTCTGAGGCACTGAGACACAGAGATGCAGAGACACAGAGACTCTGTGATACTGAGACACTGTGACACAGAGACACTGAAGTTCTGAGACACTGAAGTTCTGAGACTCTGAGACAATGAGACACTGAGACACAGAGACACAGAGACACAGAGACACAGAGAAACTGAGACACTGAGACTCTGAGACACTGAGACTCTGATACACTGACAGACTGTGACACAGAGACATTGAGACACTGATACACTGAAACATTGAGACGCAGAGACACGGAGACACTGAGACTCGGAGACACAGAGACACGGAGACTCTGATACACTGAGACACTGAAACACTGAGATGCAGAGACACAGATAAACTGAGACACTGAGACACTGAGACACAGAGACACTGACACTCTGAGACACAGAGACACTGAGACACAGAGACACTGAGGATCTGAGGCACTGAGACACAGAGACACAGATACACAGAGACTATGTGACACTTGAGACACTGTGACAGAGAGACACTGAGATTCTGAGACTCTGAGACACTGAGAAACAGAGACACAGAGACACAGAGGCACGGAGACATTGAGACTCTGAGACGCTGAGACGCTGAGACACTGAGACACTGAGACACAGAGACATTGAGACTCTGAGACACAGAGACACAGAGACACAGAGACACTGAGACACAGAGACGTTGAGATTCTGAGACACTGAGACACAGAGACACTGGGACACAGAGACACCTAGACTCTGAGACGCTGGGACGCTGAGACACTGAGACACAGAGACACATAGACATTGAGACTTTGAGATACTGAGATACAGAGACACTGAGACACTGAGACACAGAGACTCTGAGACACTGAGAAACTGAGACACAGAGGCACATAGGCACTGAGACTCTGATACACTGAGACACTGAAACACTGAGATGCAGAGACATAGAGACACTGAGACTCCGAGACTCCGAGACACTGAGACACAGGGACACTGAGAAACAGAGACACAGAGACTCTGAGACACTGAGACACTGAGACCCAGAGAATCTGTTATGCTGAGACACTGAGACACTGGGACACAGAGACACAGAAATACTGAGACTCTGAGACACAGAGACACTGAGACACTGAGACCCAGAGACCCTGAGACACTGAGACAAAGTGACACAGAGAGACTGAGCAACAGAGACACTGAGACACAGAGACAGTGAGACTCTGAGACACTGAGGCACAGAGACACTGAGACAGAGAGACACCGAGACTCTGAATGCTGTGACGCAGAGACACAGAGGCATTGAGGCACTGAGACACAGAGATGCAGAGACACAGAGACTCTGTGACACTGAGACACTGAGACACTGTGACACAGAGACACTGAGGTTCTGAGACTCTGAGACAATGAGACACTGAGACACAGAGACACTGAGACACTGAGAAACAGAGACACAGAGACACAGAGAAACTGAGACACTGAGACACTGAGACTCTGATACACTGAGACACAGAGACACTGAGATTCTGAGTCACTGAGACACAGAGACACTGAGACACAGAGTCACATAGACACTGAGACTCTGATACACTGAGACACTGAAATACTGAGACGCAGAGACACAGAGTCACTGAGACTCTGAGACACTGAGACACTGAGAAACAGAGACTCTGAGACACTGAAAAACTGAGACACAGAGACACATAGTGAATGAGACTCTGATACACTGAGACACTGACACACTGAGATGCAGAGACATAGAGACACTGAGATGCAGAGACATAGAGACACTGAGACACAGGGACACTGAGAAACAGAGACACAGAGACTCTGAGACACTGAGACTCTGAGACACTGAGACCCAGAGAATCTGTTATGCTGAGACACTGAGACACTGGGACACAGAGACACAGAAATACTGAGACTCTGAGACACAGAGACACTGAGACACTGAGACACAGAGACCCTGAGACACTGAGACAAAGTGACACAGAGAGACTGAGCAACAGAGACACAGAGCGGCTCAGACACAGAGACACAGAGACAACGAGACTCTGAGGCACTGAGACACTGAGACACTGAGACACAGAGACAGTGAGACTCTGAGACGCTGAGGCACAGAGACTCTGAGACAGAGAGACACCGAGACTCTGAATGCTGTGACACAGAGAGACAGAGACACAGAGGCATTGAGACTCTGAGACACTGAGATGCAGAGACACTGAGACACAGAGACACTGAGGCTCTGAGGCACTGAGACACAGAGAGGCAGTGACACAGAGACTCTGTGACACTGAGACACTGTGACACAGAGACACTGAGGTTCTGAGACTCTGAGACAATGAGACACTGAGACACAGAGACACTGAGACACTGAGAAACAGAGACACAGAGAAACTGAGACACTGAGACACTGAGACTCTGATACACTGAGACACTGAGACACAGAGACATTGAGACTATGAGACTATGAGACACTGAGGCACTGAGACACTGAGACACTGAGACACAGAGACACTGAGACAAAGAGACACTGAGACACTGAGACACAGAGAGATAGAGTCACTGAGACTCTGAGACACTGAGACACAGACACTGAGATTCTGAGTCACTGAGACAATGAGACACTGAGACACAGAGACACTGAGACACTGATAAACAGAAACACAGAGAAACTGAGACACAGAGACACTGAGAACATAGACACTGCGACTCTGATACACTGAGACACTGAAATGCTGAGACACAGAGACACAGAGTCACTGAGACTCTGAGACACTGAGACACTGAGAAACAGAGACACAGAGGCACAGAGGCACAGAGACATTGAGACTCTGAGACACTGAGACAGTGAGACACTGAGACGCAGATACACTGAGGCTCTGAGGCACTGAGACACAGAGACTCTGTGACACTGAGACACTGTGACACAGAGACACTGAGGTTCTGAGACTCTGAGACAATGAGACACTGAGACACAGAGACACAGGGACACTGAGACTCTGAGACACTGAGACACAGAAACACAGAGACTCAGCGAATCAGAGTCACTGAGAAACAGAGACACAGAGACTCTAAGACACTGAGATACAGAGACACTGAGACACTGAGACGCATATAAACTGAGACACTGAGACACAGAGCCACAGAGACACCGAGACTCTGATACACTGAGACACTGAGACACAGAGACACTGAGACATTGAGACTCTGAGACACTGAGACACAGAGACACTGAGGCACTGAGACTCTGATACACTGAGACACTGAAACACTGAGATGCAGAGACACAGATAAACTGAGACACTGAGACACTGAGACACAGAGACACTGACACTCTGAGACACAGAGACACTGAGACACAGAGACACTGAGGATCTGAGGCACTGAGACACAGAGACACAGATACACAGAGACTATGTGACACTTGAGACACTGTGACAGAGAGACACTGAGATTCTGAGACTCTGAGACACTGAGAAACAGAGACACAGAGACACAGAGGCAAGGAGACATTGAGACTCTGAGACGCTGAGACGCTGAGACACTGAGACACTGAGACACAGAGACATTGAGACTCTGAGACACAGAGACACAGAGACACAGAGACACTGAGACACAGAGACGTTGAGATTCTGAGACACTGAGACACAGAGACACTGAGACACAGAGACACCTAGACTCTGAGACGCTGGGACGCTGAGACACTGAGACACAGAGACACATAGACATTGAGACTTTGAGATACTGAGATACAGAGACACTGAGACACTGAGACACAGAGACTCTGAGACACTGAGAAACTGAGACACAGAGGCACATAGGCACTGAGACTCTGATACACTGAGACACTGAAACACTGAGATGCAGAGACATAGAGACACTGAGACTCCGAGACACTGAGACACAGGGACACTGAGAAACAGAGACACAGAGACTCTGAGACACTGAGACACTGAGACCCAGAGAATCTGTTATGCTGAGACACTGAGACACTGGGACACAGAGACACAGAAATACTGAGACTCTGAGACACAGAGACACTGAGACACTGAGACCCAGAGACCCTGAGACACTGAGACAAAGTGACACAGAGAGACTGAGCAACAGAGACACTGAGACACAGAGACAGTGAGACTCTGAGACACTGAGGCACAGAGACACTGAGACAGAGAGACACCGAGACTCTGAATGCTGTGACGCAGAGACACAGAGGCATTGAGGCACTGAGACACAGAGATGCAGAGACACAGAGACTCTGTGACACTGAGACACTGAGACACTGTGACACAGAGACACTGAGGTTCTGAGACTCTGAGACAATGAGACACTGAGACACAGAGACACTGAGACACTGAGAAACAGAGACACAGAGACACAGAGAAACTGAGACACTGAGACACTGAGACTCTGATACACTGAGACACAGAGACACTGAGATTCTGAGTCACTGAGACACAGAGACACTGAGACACAGAGTCACATAGACACTGAGACTCTGATACACTGAGACACTGAAATACTGAGACGCAGAGACACAGAGTCACTGAGACTCTGAGACACTGAGACACTGAGAAACAGAGACTCTGAGACACTGAAAAACTGAGACACAGAGACACATAGTGAATGAGACTCTGATACACTGAGACACTGACACACTGAGATGCAGAGACATAGAGACACTGAGATGCAGAGACATAGAGACACTGAGACACAGGGACACTGAGAAACAGAGACACAGAGACTCTGAGACACTGAGACTCTGAGACACTGAGACCCAGAGAATCTGTTATGCTGAGACACTGAGACACTGGGGCACAGAGACACAGAAATACTGAGACTCTGAGACACAGAGACACTGAGACACTGAGACACAGAGACCCTGAGACACTGAGACAAAGTGACACAGAGAGACTGAGCAACAGAGACACAGAGCGGCTCAGACACAGAGACACAGAGACAACGAGACTCTGAGGCACTGAGACACTGAGACACTGAGACACAGAGACAGTGAGACTCTGAGACGCTGAGGCACAGAGACACTGAGACAGAGAGACACCGAGACTCTGAATGCTGTGACACAGAGAGACAGAGACACAGAGGCATTGAGACTCTGAGACACTGAGATGCAGAGACACTGAGACACAGAGACACTGAGGCTCTGAGGCACTGAGACACAGAGAGGCAGTGACACAGAGACTCTGTGACACTGAGACACTGTGACACAGAGACACTGAGGTTCTGAGACTCTGAGACAATGAGACACTGAGACACAGAGACACTGAGACACTGAGAAACAGAGACACAGAGAAACTGAGACACTGAGACACTGAGACTCTGATACACTGAGACACTGAGACACAGAGACATTGAGACTATGAGACTATGAGACACTGAGGCACTGAGACACAGAGACACTGAGACACTGAGACACAGAGACACTGAGACAAAGAGACACTGAGACACTGAGACACAGAGAGATAGAGTCACTGAGACTCTGAGACACTGAGACACAGACACTGAGATTCTGAGTCACTGAGACAATGAGACACTGAGACACAGAGACACTGAGACACTGATAAACAGAAACACAGAGAAACTGAGACACAGAGACACTGAGAACATAGACACTGCGACTCTGATACACTGAGACACTGAAATGCTGAGACACAGAGACACAGAGTCACTGAGACTCTGAGACACTGAGACACTGAGAAACAGAGACACAGAGGCACAGAGGCACAGAGACATTGAGACTCTGAGACACTGAGACAGTGAGACACTGAGACGCAGATACACTGAGGCTCTGAGGCACTGAGACACAGAGACTCTGTGACACTGAGACACTGTGACACAGAGACACTGAGGTTCTGAGACTCTGAGACAATGAGACACTGAGACACAGAGACACAGGGACACTGAGACTCTGAGACACTGAGACACAGAAACACAGAGACTCAGCGAATCAGAGTCACTGAGAAACAGAGACACAGAGACTCTAAGACACTGAGATACAGAGACACTGAGACACTGAGACGCATATAAACTGAGACACTGAGACACAGAGCCACAGAGACACCGAGACTCTGATACACTGAGACACTGAGACACAGAGACACTGAGACATTGAGACTCTGAGACACTGAGACACAGAGACACTGAGATGCAGAGACACAGATAAACTGAGACCCAGAGACACTGAGACACAGACACTCTGAGACACTGAGACAAAGTGACACAGAGAGACTGAGTAACAGAGACACAGAGACACTGAGACACTGAGACACAGAGACACTGACACTCTGTGACACAGAGACACTGAGACACTGAGACAGAGAGACACTGAGGATCTGAGGCACTGAGACACAGAGACACAGATACACAGCGACTATGTGACACTGAGGCACTGTGACACAGAGACACTGAGAAACAGAGACACAGAGGCACAGAGGCACAGAGACATTGAGACTCTGAGACACTGAGACAGTGAGACACTGAGACACAGAGACACTGAGGCTCTGAGGCACTGAGACACAGAGATGCAGAGACACAGAGACTCTGTGACACTGAGACACTGTGACACAGAGACACTGAAGTTCTGAGACACTGAAGTTCTGAGACTCTGAGACAATGAGACACTGAGACACAGAGACACAGAGACACAGAGACACTGAGACACAGAGAAACTGAGACACTGAGACTCTGAGACACTGAGACTCTGATACACTGACAGACTGTGACACAGAGACATTGAGACACTGATACACTGAAACATTGAGACGCAGAGACACGGAGACACTGAGACTCGGAGACACAGAGACACGGAGACTCTGATACACTGAGACACTGAAACACTGAGATGCAGAGACACAGATAAACTGAGACACTGAGACACTGAGACACAGAGACACTGACACTCTGAGACACAGAGACACTGAGACACAGAGACACTGAGGATCTGAGGCACTGAGACACAGAGACACAGATACACAGAGACTATGTGACACTTGAGACACTGTGACAGAGAGACACTGAGATTCTGAGACTCTGAGACACTGAGAAACAGAGACACAGAGACACAGAGGCACGGAGACATTGAGACTCTGAGACGCTGAGACGCTGAGACACTGAGACACTGAGACACAGAGACATTGAGACTCTGAGACACAGAGACACAGAGACACAGAGACACTGAGACACAGAGACGTTGAGATTCTGAGACACTGAGACACAGAGACACTGAGACACAGAGACACCTAGACTCTGAGACGCTGGGACGCTGAGACACTGAGACACAGAGACACATAGACATTGAGACTTTGAGATACTGAGATACAGAGACACTGAGACACTGAGACACAGAGACTCTGAGACACTGAGAAACTGAGACACAGAGGCACATAGGCACTGAGACTCTGATACACTGAGACACTGAAACACTGAGATGCAGAGACATAGAGACACTGAGACTCCGAGACTCCGAGACACTGAGACACAGGGACACTGAGAAACAGAGACACAGAGACTCTGAGACACTGAGACACTGAGACCCAGAGAATCTGTTATGCTGAGACACTGAGACACTGGGACACAGAGACACAGAAATACTGAGACTCTGAGACACAGAGACACTGAGACACTGAGACCCAGAGACCCTGAGACACTGAGACAAAGTGACACAGAGAGACTGAGCAACAGAGACACTGAGACACAGAGACAGTGAGACTCTGAGACACTGAGGCACAGAGACACTGAGACAGAGAGACACCGAGACTCTGAATGCTGTGACGCAGAGACACAGAGGCATTGAGGCACTGAGACACAGAGATGCAGAGACACAGAGACTCTGTGACACTGAGACACTGAGACACTGTGACACAGAGACACTGAGGTTCTGAGACTCTGAGACAATGAGACACTGAGACACAGAGACACTGAGACACTGAGAAACAGAGACACAGAGACACAGAGAAACTGAGACACTGAGACACTGAGACTCTGATACACTGAGACACAGAGACACTGAGATTCTGAGTCACTGAGACACAGAGACACTGAGACACAGAGTCACATAGACACTGAGACTCTGATACACTGAGACACTGAAATACTGAGACGCAGAGACACAGAGTCACTGAGACTCTGAGACACTGAGACACTGAGAAACAGAGACTCTGAGACACTGAAAAACTGAGACACAGAGACACATAGTGAATGAGACTCTGATACACTGAGACACTGACACACTGAGATGCAGAGACATAGAGACACTGAGATGCAGAGACATAGAGACACTGAGACACAGGGACACTGAGAAACAGAGACACAGAGACTCTGAGACACTGAGACTCTGAGACACTGAGACCCAGAGAATCTGTTATGCTGAGACACTGAGACACTGGGACACAGAGACACAGAAATACTGAGACTCTGAGACACAGAGACACTGAGACACTGAGACACAGAGACCCTGAGACACTGAGACAAAGTGACACAGAGAGACTGAGCAACAGAGACACAGAGCGGCTCAGACACAGAGACACAGAGACAACGAGACTCTGAGGCACTGAGACACTGAGACACTGAGACACTGAGACACAGAGACAGTGAGACTCTGAGACGCTGAGGCACAGAGACACTGAGACAGAGAGACACCGAGACTCTGAATGCTGTGACACAGAGAGACAGAGACACAGAGGCATTGAGACTCTGAGACACTGAGATGCAGAGACACTGAGACACAGAGACACTGAGGCTCTGAGGCACTGAGACACAGAGAGGCAGTGACACAGAGACTCTGTGACACTGAGACACTGTGACACAGAGACACTGAGGTTCTGAGACTCTGAGACAATGAGACACTGAGACACAGAGACACTGAGACACTGAGAAACAGAGACACAGAGAAACTGAGACACTGAGACACTGAGACTCTGATACACTGAGACACTGAGACACAGAGACATTGAGACTATGAGACTATGAGACACTGAGGCACTGAGACACAGAGACACTGAGACACTGAGACACAGAGACACTGAGACAAAGAGACACTGAGACACTGAGACACAGAGAGATAGAGTCACTGAGACTCTGAGACACTGAGACACAGACACTGAGATTCTGAGTCACTGAGACAATGAGACACTGAGACACAGAGACACTGAGACACTGATAAACAGAAACACAGAGAAACTGAGACACAGAGACACTGAGAACATAGACACTGCGACTCTGATACACTGAGACACTGAAATGCTGAGACACAGAGACACAGAGTCACTGAGACTCTGAGACACTGAGACACTGAGAAACAGAGACACAGAGGCACAGAGGCACAGAGACATTGAGACTCTGAGACACTGAGACAGTGAGACACTGAGACGCAGATACACTGAGGCTCTGAGGCACTGAGACACAGAGACTCTGTGACACTGAGACACTGTGACACAGAGACACTGAGGTTCTGAGACTCTGAGACAATGAGACACTGAGACACAGAGACACAGGGACACTGAGACTCTGAGACACTGAGACACAGAAACACAGAGACTCAGCGAATCAGAGTCACTGAGAAACAGAGACACAGAGACTCTAAGACACTGAGATACAGAGACACTGAGACACTGAGACGCATATAAACTGAGACACTGAGACACAGAGCCACAGAGACACCGAGACTCTGATACACTGAGACACTGAGACACAGAGACACTGAGACATTGAGACTCTGAGACACTGAGACACAGAGACACTGAGATGCAGAGACACAGATAAACTGAGACCCAGAGACACTGAGACACAGACACTCTGAGACACTGAGACAAAGTGACACAGAGAGACTGAGTAACAGAGACACAGAGACACTGAGACACTGAGACACAGAGACACTGACACTCTGTGACACAGAGACACTGAGACACTGAGACAGAGAGACACTGAGGATCTGAGGCACTGAGACACAGAGACACAGATACACAGCGACTATGTGACACTGAGGCACTGTGACACAGAGACACTGAGAAACAGAGACACAGAGGCACAGAGGCACAGAGACATTGAGACTCTGAGACACTGAGACAGTGAGACACTGAGACACAGAGACACTGAGGCTCTGAGGCACTGAGACACAGAGATGCAGAGACACAGAGACTCTGTGACACTGAGACACTGTGACACAGAGACACTGAAGTTCTGAGACACTGAAGTTCTGAGACTCTGAGACAATGAGACACTGAGACACAGAGACACAGAGACACAGAGACACTGAGACACAGAGAAACTGAGACACTGAGACTCTGAGACACTGAGACTCTGATACACTGACAGACTGTGACACAGAGACATTGAGACACTGATACACTGAAACATTGAGACGCAGAGACACGGAGACACTGAGACTCGGAGACACAGAGACACGGAGACTCTGATACACTGAGACACTGAAACACTGAGATGCAGAGACACAGATAAACTGAGACACTGAGACACTGAGACACAGAGACACTGACACTCTGAGACACAGAGACACTGAGACACAGAGACACTGAGGATCTGAGGCACTGAGACACAGAGACACAGATACACAGAGACTATGTGACACTTGAGACACTGTGACACAGAGACACTGAGATTCTGAGACTCTGAGACACTGAGAAACAGAGACACAGAGACACAGAGGCACGGAGACATTGAGACTCTGAGACGCTGAGACGCTGAGACACTGAGACACTGAGACACAGAGACATTGAGACTCTGAGACACAGAGACACAGAGACACTGAGACACAGAGACACAGAGACGTTGAGATTCTGAGACACTGAGACACAGAGACACTGAGACACAGAGACACCTAGACTCTGAGACGCTGGGACGCTGAGACACTGAGACACAGAGACACATAGACATTGAGACTTTGAGATACTGAGATACAGAGACACTGAGACACTGAGACACAGAGACTCTGAGACACTGAGAAACTGAGACACAGAGGCACATAGGCACTGAGACTCTGATACACTGAGACACTGAAACACTGAGATGCAGAGACATAGAGACACTGAGACTCCGAGACTCCGAGACACTGAGACACAGGGACACTGAGAAACAGAGACACAGAGACTCTGAGACACTGAGACACTGAGACCCAGAGAATCTGTTATGCTGAGACACTGAGACACTGGGACACAGAGACACAGAAATACTGAGACTCTGAGACACAGAGACACTGAGACACTGAGACCCAGAGACCCTGAGACACTGAGACAAAGTGACACAGAGAGACTGAGCAACAGAGACACTGAGACACAGAGACAGTGAGACTCTGAGACACTGAGGCACAGAGACACTGAGACAGAGAGACACCGAGACTCTGAATGCTGTGACACAGAGAGACAGAGACACAGAGGCATTGAGACTCTGAGACACTGAGATGCAGAGACACTGAGACACAGAGACACTGAGGCTCTGAGGCACTGAGACACAGAGAGGCAGTGACACAGAGACTCTGTGACACTGAGACACTGTGACACAGAGACACTGAGGTTCTGAGACTCTGAGACAATGAGACACTGAGACACAGAGACACTGAGACACTGAGAAACAGAGACACAGAGAAACTGAGACACTGAGACACTGAGACTCTGATACACTGAGACACTGAGACACAGAGACATTGAGACTATGAGACTATGAGACACTGAGGCACTGAGACACAGAGACACTGAGACACTGAGACACAGAGACACTGAGACAAAGAGACACTGAGACACTGAGACACAGAGAGATAGAGTCACTGAGACTCTGAGACACTGAGACACAGACACTGAGATTCTGAGTCACTGAGACAATGAGACACTGAGACACAGAGACACTGAGACACTGATAAACAGAAACACAGAGAAACTGAGACACAGAGACACTGAGAACATAGACACTGCGACTCTGATACACTGAGACACTGAAATGCTGAGACACAGAGACACAGAGTCACTGAGACTCTGAGACACTGAGACACTGAGAAACAGAGACACAGAGGCACAGAGGCACAGAGACATTGAGACTCTGAGACACTGAGACAGTGAGACACTGAGACGCAGATACACTGAGGCTCTGAGGCACTGAGACACAGAGACTCTGTGACACTGAGACACTGTGACACAGAGACACTGAGGTTCTGAGACTCTGAGACAATGAGACACTGAGACACAGAGACACAGGGACACTGAGACTCTGAGACACTGAGACACAGAAACACAGAGACTCAGCGAATCAGAGTCACTGAGAAACAGAGACACAGAGACTCTAAGACACTGAGATACAGAGACACTGAGACACTGAGACGCATATAAACTGAGACACTGAGACACAGAGCCACAGAGACACCGAGACTCTGATACACTGAGACACTGAGACACAGAGACACTGAGACATTGAGACTCTGAGACACTGAGACACAGAGACACTGAGGCACTGAGACTCTGATACACTGAGACACTGAAACACCGAGATGCAGAGACACAGATAAACTGAGACACTGAGACACAGAGACCCAGACACTCTGAGACACTGAGACAAAGTGACACAGAGAGACTGAGTAACAGAGACACAGAGACACTGAGACACTGAGACACAGAGACACTGAGACACTGAGACACAGAGACTCCGAGGCACAGAGACTCTGAGACACAGAGACACTGAGACTCTAGGCACTGAGACAGTGAGACTCTGAAACACTGAGACAAAGAGACACTGAGACACTGAGACTCTGAGACACAGAGGCACAGAGACACAGAGACATTGCGACTCTGAGACACGGAGACACTGTGACACTGAGACACAGAGGCATTGAGACTCTGAGACACTGAGGCACTGAGACACTGAGACACAGAGACACTGAGACACTGAGACAGAGAGGCACAGAGACTCTGAGACACTGAGACTGAGAGACACAGAGAGATAGAGTCACTGTGACTCTGAGACACTGAGACACAGAGACACTGAGATTCTGAGTCACTGAGACAATGAGACACTGAGACTCTGATACACTGAGACACTGAGAAACAGAAACACAGAGAAACTGAGACACAGAGACACTGAGACACATAGACTCTGAGACTCTGATACACTGAGACACTGAAATACTGAGAATAAGAGACACAGAGTAACTGAGACACTGAGACACTGAGAAACAGAGATTCTGAGACACAGAGGCACAGAGACACAGAGACACTGAGGATCTGAGGCACTGAGACACAGAAACACAGAGACTCAGCGAATCAGAGACACTGAGAAACAGAGACACAGAGACTCTAAGACACTGAGATACAGAGACACTGAGACACTGAGACGCATATAAACTGAGACACTGAGACACAGAGCCACAGAGACACCGAGACTCTGATACACTGAGACACTGAGACACAGAGACACTGAGACATTGAGACTCTGAGACACTGAGACACAGAGACACTGAGGCACTGAGACTCTGAGACTCTGAGACACTGAAACACTGAGATGCAGAGACACAGATAAACTGAGACACTGAGACACAGAGACCCAGACACTCTGAGACACTGAGACAAAGTGACACAGAGAGACTGAGTAACAGAGACACAGAGACACTGAGACACTGAGACACAGAGACACTGACACTCTGTGACACAGAGACACTGAGACACTGAGACAGAGAGACACTGAGGATCTGAGGCACTGAGACACAGAGACACAGATACACAGCGACTATGTGACACTGAGGCACTGTGACACAGAGACACTGAGAAACAGAGACACAGAGGCACAGAGGCACAGAGACATTGAGACTCTGAGACACTGAGACAGTGAGACACTGAGACACAGAGACACTGAGGCTCTGAGGCACTGAGACACAGAGATGCAGAGACACAGAGACTCTGTGACACTGAGACACTGTGACACAGAGACACTGAAGTTCTGAGACACTGAAGTTCTGAGACTCTGAGACAATGAGACACTGAGACACAGAGACACAGAGACACAGAGACACTGAGACACAGAGAAACTGAGACACTGAGACTCTGAGACACTGAGACTCTGATACACTGACAGACTGTGACACAGAGACATTGAGACACTGATACACTGAAACATTGAGACGCAGAGACACGGAGACACTGAGACTCGGAGACACAGAGACACGGAGACTCTGATACACTGAGACACTGAAACACTGAGATGCAGAGACACAGATAAACTGAGACACTGAGACACTGAGACACAGAGACACTGACACTCTGAGACACAGAGACACTGAGACACAGAGACACTGAGGATCTGAGGCACTGAGACACAGAGACACAGATACACAGAGACTATGTGACACTTGAGACACTGTGACAGAGAGACACTGAGATTCTGAGACTCTGAGACACTGAGAAACAGAGACACAGAGACACAGAGGCACGGAGACATTGAGACTCTGAGACGCTGAGACGCTGAGACACTGAGACACTGAGACACAGAGACATTGAGACTCTGAGACACAGAGACACAGAGACCCAGAGAATCTGTTATGCTGAGACACTGAGACACTGGGACACAGAGACACAGAAATACTGAGACTCTGAGACACAGAGACACTGAGACACTGAGACCCAGAGACCCTGAGACACTGAGACAAAGTGACACAGAGAGACTGAGCAACAGAGACACTGAGACACAGAGACAGTGAGACTCTGAGACACTGAGGCACAGAGACACTGAGACAGAGAGACACCGAGACTCTGAATGCTGTGACGCAGAGACACAGAGGCATTGAGGCACTGAGACACAGAGATGCAGAGACACAGAGACTCTGTGACACTGAGACACTGAGACACTGTGACACAGAGACACTGAGGTTCTGAGACTCTGAGACAATGAGACACTGAGACACAGAGACACTGAGACACTGAGAAACAGAGACACAGAGACACAGAGAAACTGAGACACTGAGACACTGAGACTCTGATACACTGAGACACAGAGACACTGAGATTCTGAGTCACTGAGACACAGAGACACTGAGACACAGAGTCACATAGACACTGAGACTCTGATACACTGAGACACTGAAATACTGAGACGCAGAGACACAGAGTCACTGAGACTCTGAGACACTGAGACACTGAGAAACAGAGACTCTGAGACACTGAAAAACTGAGACACAGAGACACATAGTGAATGAGACTCTGATACACTGAGACACTGACACACTGAGATGCAGAGACATAGAGACACTGAGATGCAGAGACATAGAGACACTGAGACACAGGGACACTGAGAAACAGAGACACAGAGACTCTGAGACACTGAGACTCTGAGACACTGAGACCCAGAGAATCTGTTATGCTGAGACACTGAGACACTGGGACACAGAGACACAGAAATACTGAGACTCTGAGACACAGAGACACTGAGACACTGAGACACAGAGACCCTGAGACACTGAGACAAAGTGACACAGAGAGACTGAGCAACAGAGACACAGAGCGGCTCAGACACAGAGACACAGAGACAACGAGACTCTGAGGCACTGAGACACTGAGACACTGAGACACAGAGACAGTGAGACTCTGAGACGCTGAGGCACAGAGACACTGAGACAGAGAGACACCGAGACTCTGAATGCTGTGACACAGAGAGACAGAGACACAGAGGCATTGAGACTCTGAGACACTGAGATGCAGAGACACTGAGACACAGAGACACTGAGGCTCTGAGGCACTGAGACACAGAGAGGCAGTGACACAGAGACTCTGTGACACTGAGACACTGTGACACAGAGACACTGAGGTTCTGAGACTCTGAGACAATGAGACACTGAGACACAGAGACACTGAGACACTGAGAAACAGAGACACAGAGAAACTGAGACACTGAGACACTGAGACTCTGATACACTGAGACACTGAGACACAGAGACATTGAGACTATGAGACTATGAGACACTGAGGCACTGAGACACAGAGACACTGAGACACTGAGACACAGAGACACTGAGACAAAGAGACACTGAGACACTGAGACACAGAGAGATAGAGTCACTGAGACTCTGAGACACTGAGACACAGACACTGAGATTCTGAGTCACTGAGACAATGAGACACTGAGACACAGAGACACTGAGACACTGATAAACAGAAACACAGAGAAACTGAGACACAGAGACACTGAGAACATAGACACTGCGACTCTGATACACTGAGACACTGAAATGCTGAGACACAGAGACACAGAGTCACTGAGACTCTGAGACACTGAGACACTGAGAAACAGAGACACAGAGGCACAGAGGCACAGAGACATTGAGACTCTGAGACACTGAGACAGTGAGACACTGAGACGCAGATACACTGAGGCTCTGAGGCACTGAGACACAGAGACTCTGTGACACTGAGACACTGTGACACAGAGACACTGAGGTTCTGAGACTCTGAGACAATGAGACACTGAGACACAGAGACACAGGGACACTGAGACTCTGAGACACTGAGACACAGAAACACAGAGACTCAGCGAATCAGAGTCACTGAGAAACAGAGACACAGAGACTCTAAGACACTGAGATACAGAGACACTGAGACACTGAGACGCATATAAACTGAGACACTGAGACACAGAGCCACAGAGACACCGAGACTCTGATACACTGAGACACTGAGACACAGAGACACTGAGACATTGAGACTCTGAGACACTGAGACACAGAGACACTGAGATGCAGAGACACAGATAAACTGAGACACTGAGACACAGAGACCCAGACACTCTGAGACACTGAGACAAAGTGACACAGAGAGACTGAGTAACAGAGACACAGAGACACTGAGACACTGTGACACAGAGACACTGAGACACTGAGACACAGAGACTCCGAGGCACAGAGACTCTGAGACACAGAGACACTGAGACTCTAGGCACTGAGACAGTGAGACTCTGAAACACTGAGACAAAGAGACACTGAGACACTGAGACTCTGAGACACAGAGGCACAGAGACACAGAGACATTGCGACTCTGAGACACGGAGACACTGTGACACTGAGACACAGAGGCATTGAGACTCTGAGACACTGAGGCACTGAGACACTGAGACACTGAGACACAGAGACACTGAGACACTGAGACAGAGAGGCACAGAGACTCTGAGACACTGAGACTGAGAGACACAGAGAGATAGAGTCACTGTGACTCTGAGACACTGAGACACAGAGACACTGAGATTCTGAGTCACTGAGACAATGAGACACTGAGACTCTGATACACTGAGACACTGAGAAACAGAAACACAGAGAAACTGAGACACAGAGACACTGAGACACATAGACTCTGAGACTCTGATACACTGAGACACTGAAATACTGAGAATAAGAGACACAGAGTAACTGAGACACTGAGACACTGAGAAACAGAGATTCTGAGACACAGAGGCACAGAGACACAGAGACACTGAGGATCTGAGGCACTGAGACACAGAAACACAGAGACTCAGCGAATCAGAGACACTGAGAAACAGAGACACAGAGACTCTAAGACACTGAGATACAGAGACACTGAGACACTGAGACGCATATAAACTGAGACACTGAGACACAGAGCCACAGAGACACCGAGACTCTGATACACTGAGACACTGAGACACTGAGACACAGAGACACTGAGACATTGAGACTCTGAGACACTGAGACACAGAGACACTGAGGCACTGAGACTCTGATACACTGAGACACTGAAACACTGAGATGCAGAGACACAGATAAACTGAGACACTGAGACACAGAGACCCAGACACTCTGAGACACTGAGACAAAGTGACACAGAGAGACTGAGTAACAGAGACACAGAGACACTGAGACACTGAGACACAGAGACACTGACACTCTGTGACACAGAGACACTGAGACACTGAGACAGAGAGACACTGAGGATCTGAGGCACTGAGACACAGAGACACAGATACACAGCGATTATGTGACACTGAGGCACTGTGACACAGAGACACTGAGAAACAGAGACACAGAGGCACAGAGGCACAGAGACATTGAGACTCTGAGACACTGAGACAGTGAGACACTGAGACACAGAGACACTGAGGCTCTGAGGCACTGAGACACAGAGATGCAGAGACACAGAGACTCTGGGACACTGAGACACTGTGACACAGAGACACTGAAGTTCTGAGACACTGAAGTTCTGAGACTCTGAGACAATGAGACACTGAGACACAGAGACACAGAGACACAGAGACACTGAGACACAGAGAAACTGAGACACTGAGACTCTGAGACACTGAGACTCTGATACACTGACAGACTGTGACACAGAGACATTGAGACACTGATACACTGAAACATTGAGACGCAGAGACACGGAGACACTGAGACTCGGAGACACAGAGACACGGAGACTCTGATACACTGAGACACTGAAACACTGAGATGCAGAGACACAGATAAACTGAGACACTGAGACACTGAGACACAGAGACACTGACACTCTGAGACACAGAGACACTGAGACACAGAGACACTGAGGATCTGAGGCACTGAGACACAGAGACACAGAGACACAGATACACAGAGACTATGTGACACTTGAGACACTGTGACAGAGAGACACTGAGATTCTGAGACTCTGAGACACTGAGAAACAGAGACACAGAGACACAGAGGCACGGAGACATTGAGACTCTGAGACGCTGAGACGCTGAGACACTGAGACACTGAGACATTGAGACTCTGAGACACAGAGACACAGAGACACTGAGACACAGAGACGTTGAGATTCTGAGACACTGAGACACAGAGACACTGAGACACAGAGACACTAGACTCTGAGACGCTGGGACGCTGAGACACTGAGACACAGAGACACATAGACATTAAGACTTTGAGATACTGAGATACAGAGACACTGAGACACTGAGACACAGAGACTCTGAGACACTGAGAAACTGAGACACAGAGGCACATAGGCACTGAGACTCTGATACACTGAGACACTGAAACACTGAGATGCAGAGACATAGAGACACTGAGACTCCGAGACTCCGAGACACTGAGACACAGGGACACTGAGAAACAGAGACACAGAGACTCTGAGACACTGAGACACTGAGACCCAGAGAATCTGTTATGCTGAGACACTGAGACACTGGGACACAGAGACACAGAAATACTGAGACTCTGAGACACAGAGACACTGAGACACTGAGACCCAGAGACCCTGAGACACTGAGACAAAGTGACACAGAGAGACTGAGCAACAGAGACACTGAGACACAGAGACAGTGAGACTCTGAGACACTGAGGCACAGAGACACTGAGACAGAGAGACACCGAGACTCTGAATGCTGTGACGCAGAGACACAGAGGCATTGAGGCACTGAGACACAGAGATGCAGAGACACAGAGACTCTGTGACACTGAGACACTGAGACACTGTGACACAGAGACACTGAGGTTCTGAGACTCTGAGACAATGAGACACTGAGACACAGAGACACTGAGACACTGAGAAACAGAGACACAGAGACACAGAGAAACTGAGACACTGAGACACTGAGACTCTGATACACTGAGACACAGAGACACTGAGATTCTGAGTCACTGAGACACAGAGACACTGAGACACAGAGTCACATAGACACTGAGACTCTGATACACTGAGACACTGAAATACTGAGACGCAGAGACACAGAGTCACTGAGACTCTGAGACACTGAGACACTGAGAAACAGAGACTCTGAGACACTGAAAAACTGAGACACAGAGACACATAGTGAATGAGACTCTGATACACTGAGACACTGAAACACTGAGATGCAGAGACATAGAGACACTGAGACTCAGAGACTCTGAGACACTGAGACACAGGGACACTGAGAAACAAAGACACAGAGACTCTGAGACACTGAATACTGAGACACTGAGACCCAGAGAATCTGTTATGCTGAGACACTGAGACACTGGGACACAGAGACACAGAAATACTGAGACTCTGAGACACTGGGACACAGAGACACAGAAATACTGAGACACAGAGACACTGAGACACTGAGACCCAGAGACCCTGAGACACTGAGACAAAGTGACACAGAGAGACTGAGTAACAGAGACACTGAGACACTGACACTCTGAGACACAGAGACACTGAGACACTGAGACAGAGAGACACTGAGGATCTGAGGCACTGAGACACAGATACACAGAGACTATGTGACACTGAGACACTGTGACACAGAGACACTGAGATTCTGAGACTCTGGGACACTGAGAAACAGAGACACAGAGGCACAGAGACATTGAGACTCTGAGACACTGAGACAGTGAGACAGTGAGACACAGAGACACTGAGGCTCTGAGGCACTGAGACACTGAGACACAGAGATGCAGAGACACAGAGACTCTGTGACACTGAGACACTGTGACACAGAGACACTGAAGTTCTGAGACTCTGAGACAATGAGACACTGAGACACAGAGACACAGAGACACTGAGACACAGAGAAACTGAGACACTGAGACTCTGATACACTGACAGACTGTGACACAGAGACATTGAGACACTGATACACTGAAACATTGAGACGCAGAGACACGGAGACACTGAGACTCGGAGACACAGAGACACGGAGACTCTGATACACTGAGACACTGAAACACTGAGATGCAGAGACACAGATAAACTGAGACACAGAGACACTGAGACACTGAGACACAGAGACACTGACACTCTGAGACACAGAGACACTGAGACACAGAGACACTGAGGATCTGAGGCACTGAGACACAGAGACACAGATACACAGAGACTATGTGACACTTGAGACACTGTGACAGAGAGACACTGAGATTCTGAGACTCTGAGACACTGAGAAACAGAGACACAGAGACACAGAGGCACAGAGACATTGACACTCTGAGACACTGAGACACTGAGGCACTGAGACACAGAGACACTGAGACACTGAGACACAGAGACTCCGAGACACAGAGACTCTGAGACACAGAGACACTGAGACTCTGAGACACGGAGACACTGTGACACTGAGACACAGAGACATTGAGACTCTGAGACACTGAGGCACTGAGACACTGAGACACTGAGACACAGAGACACTGAGACACTGAGACAGAGAGGCACAGAGACTCTGAGACACTGAGACTGAGAGACACAGAGAGATAGAGTCACTGTGACTCTGAGACACTGAGTCACAGAGACACTGAGATTCTGAGTCACTGAGACAATGAGACACTGAGACTCTGATACACTGAGACAATGAGAAATAGAAACACAGAGAAACTGAGACACAGAGACACTGAGACACATAGACACTGAGACTCTGATACACTGAGACGCTGAAATACTGAGAATAAGAGACACAGAGTAACTGAGACACTGAGACACTGAGAAACAGAGACTCTGAGACACAGAGACACAGATACACAGAGACTATGTGACACTGAGACACTGTGACACAGAGACACTGAGATTCAGAGACACTGAGACACTGAGACACAGAGACACTGAAACACAGAGACATAGAGACACTGAGAGTCTAGGCACTGAGACAGCGAGACTCTGAAACACTGAGACAAAGAGACATTGAGACTCTGAGAGTCTGAGACACAGAGACATTGAGACACAGAGACACTGAGACACTGAGACACAGAAGCACAGGGACACAGAGACATTGCAACTCTGAGACACGGAGACACTGAGACACTGAGACACAGAGACACTGAGACATTGAGACTCTGAGACACTGAGACACAGAGACACTGAGGCACTGAGACTCTGAGACTCTGAGACACTGAAACACTGAGATGCAGAGACACAGATAAACTGAGACACTGAGACACAGAGACCCAGACACTCTGAGACACTGAGACAAAGTGACACAGAGAGACTGAGTAACAGAGACACAGAGACACTGAGACACTGAGACACAGAGACACTGACACTCTGTGACACAGAGACACTGAGACACTGAGACAGAGAGACACTGAGGATCTGAGGCACTGAGACACAGAGACACAGATACACAGCGACTATGTGACACTGAGGCACTGTGACACAGAGACACTGAGAAACAGAGACACAGAGGCACAGAGGCACAGAGACATTGAGACTCTGAGACACTGAGACAGTGAGACACTGAGACACAGAGACACTGAGGCTCTGAGGCACTGAGACACAGAGATGCAGAGACACAGAGACTCTGTGACACTGAGACACTGTGACACAGAGACACTGAAGTTCTGAGACACTGAAGTTCTGAGACTCTGAGACAATGAGACACTGAGACACAGAGACACAGAGACACAGAGACACTGAGACACAGAGAAACTGAGACACTGAGACTCTGAGACACTGAGACTCTGATACACTGACAGACTGTGACACAGAGACATTGAGACACTGATACACTGAAACATTGAGACGCAGAGACACGGAGACACTGAGACTCGGAGACACAGAGACACGGAGACTCTGATACACTGAGACACTGAAACACTGAGATGCAGAGACACAGATAAACTGAGACACTGAGACACTGAGACACAGAGACACTGACACTCTGAGACACAGAGACACTGAGACACAGAGACACTGAGGATCTGAGGCACTGAGACACAGAGACACAGATACACAGAGACTATGTGACACTTGAGACACTGTGACAGAGAGACACTGAGATTCTGAGACTCTGAGACACTGAGAAACAGAGACACAGAGACACAGAGGCACGGAGACATTGAGACTCTGAGACGCTGAGACGCTGAGACACTGAGACACTGAGACACAGAGACATTGAGACTCTGAGACACAGAGACACAGAGACACAGAGACACTGAGACACAGAGACGTTGAGATTCTGAGACACTGAGACACAGAGACACTGAGACACAGAGACACCTAGACTCTGAGACGCTGGGACGCTGAGACACTGAGACACAGAGACACATAGACATTGAGACTTTGAGATACTGAGATACAGAGACACTGAGACACTGAGACACAGAGACTCTGAGACACTGAGAAACTGAGACACAGAGGCACATAGGCACTGAGACTCTGATACACTGAGACACTGAAACACTGAGATGCAGAGACATAGAGACACTGAGACTCCGAGACTCCGAGACACTGAGACACAGGGACACTGAGAAACAGAGACACAGAGACTCTGAGACACTGAGACACTGAGACCCAGAGAATCTGTTATGCTGAGACACTGAGACACTGGGACACAGAGACACAGAAATACTGAGACTCTGAGACACAGAGACACTGAGACACTGAGACCCAGAGACCCTGAGACACTGAGACAAAGTGACACAGAGAGACTGAGCAACAGAGACACTGAGACACAGAGACAGTGAGACTCTGAGACACTGAGGCACAGAGACACTGAGACAGAGAGACACCGAGACTCTGAATGCTGTGACGCAGAGACACAGAGGCATTGAGGCACTGAGACACAGAGATGCAGAGACACAGAGACTCTGTGACACTGAGACACTGAGACACTGTGACACAGAGACACTGAGGTTCTGAGACTCTGAGACAATGAGACACTGAGACACAGAGACACTGAGACACTGAGAAACAGAGACACAGAGACACAGAGAAACTGAGACACTGAGACACTGAGACTCTGATACACTGAGACACAGAGACACTGAGATTCTGAGTCACTGAGACACAGAGACACTGAGACACAGAGTCACATAGACACTGAGACTCTGATACACTGAGACACTGAAATACTGAGACGCAGAGACACAGAGTCACTGAGACTCTGAGACACTGAGACACTGAGAAACAGAGACTCTGAGACACTGAAAAACTGAGACACAGAGACACATAGTGAATGAGACTCTGATACACTGAGACACTGACACACTGAGATGCAGAGACATAGAGACACTGAGATGCAGAGACATAGAGACACTGAGACACAGGGACACTGAGAAACAGAGACACAGAGACTCTGAGACACTGAGACTCTGAGACACTGAGACCCAGAGAATCTGTTATGCTGAGACACTGAGACACTGGGACACAGAGACACAGAAATACTGAGACTCTGAGACACAGAGACACTGAGACACTGAGACACAGAGACCCTGAGACACTGAGACAAAGTGACACAGAGAGACTGAGCAACAGAGACACAGAGCGGCTCAGACACAGAGACACAGAGACAACGAGACTCTGAGGCACTGAGACACTGAGACACTGAGACACAGAGACAGTGAGACTCTGAGACGCTGAGGCACAGAGACACTGAGACAGAGAGACACCGAGACTCTGAATGCTGTGACACAGAGAGACAGAGACACAGAGGCATTGAGACTCTGAGACACTGAGATGCAGAGACACTGAGACACAGAGACACTGAGGCTCTGAGGCACTGAGACACAGAGAGGCAGTGACACAGAGACTCTGTGACACTGAGACACTGTGACACAGAGACACTGAGGTTCTGAGACTCTGAGACAATGAGACACTGAGACACAGAGACACTGAGACACTGAGAAACAGAGACACAGAGAAACTGAGACACTGAGACACTGAGACTCTGATACACTGAGACACTGAGACACAGAGACATTGAGACTATGAGACTATGAGACACTGAGGCACTGAGACACAGAGACACTGAGACACTGAGACACAGAGACACTGAGACAAAGAGACACTGAGACACTGAGACACAGAGAGATAGAGTCACTGAGACTCTGAGACACTGAGACACAGACACTGAGATTCTGAGTCACTGAGACAATGAGACACTGAGACACAGAGACACTGAGACACTGATAAACAGAAACACAGAGAAACTGAGACACAGAGACACTGAGAACATAGACACTGCGACTCTGATACACTGAGACACTGAAATGCTGAGACACAGAGACACAGAGTCACTGAGACTCTGAGACACTGAGACACTGAGAAACAGAGACACAGAGGCACAGAGGCACAGAGACATTGAGACTCTGAGACACTGAGACAGTGAGACACTGAGACGCAGATACACTGAGGCTCTGAGGCACTGAGACACAGAGACTCTGTGACACTGAGACACTGTGACACAGAGACACTGAGGTTCTGAGACTCTGAGACAATGAGACACTGAGACACAGAGACACAGGGACACTGAGACTCTGAGACACTGAGACACAGAAACACAGAGACTCAGCGAATCAGAGTCACTGAGAAACAGAGACACAGAGACTCTAAGACACTGAGATACAGAGACACTGAGACACTGAGACGCATATAAACTGAGACACTGAGACACAGAGCCACAGAGACACCGAGACTCTGATACACTGAGACACTGAGACACAGAGACACTGAGACATTGAGACTCTGAGACACTGAGACACAGAGACACTGAGATGCAGAGACACAGATAAACTGAGACACTGAGACACAGAGACCCAGACACTCTGAGACACTGAGACAAAGTGACACAGAGAGACTGAGTAACAGAGACACAGAGACACTGAGACACTGTGACACAGAGACACTGAGACACTGAGACACAGAGACTCCGAGGCACAGAGACTCTGAGACACAGAGACACTGAGACTCTAGGCACTGAGACAGTGAGACTCTGAAACACTGAGACAAAGAGACACTGAGACACTGAGACTCTGAGACACAGAGGCACAGAGACACAGAGACATTGCGACTCTGAGACACGGAGACACTGTGACACTGAGACACAGAGGCATTGAGACTCTGAGACACTGAGGCACTGAGACACTGAGACACTGAGACACAGAGACACTGAGACACTGAGACAGAGAGGCACAGAGACTCTGAGACACTGAGACTGAGAGACACAGAGAGATAGAGTCACTGTGACTCTGAGACACTGAGACACAGAGACACTGAGATTCTGAGTCACTGAGACAATGAGACACTGAGACTCTGATACACTGAGACACTGAGAAACAGAAACACAGAGAAACTGAGACACAGAGACACTGAGACACATAGACTCTGAGACTCTGATACACTGAGACACTGAAATACTGAGAATAAGAGACACAGAGTAACTGAGACACTGAGACACTGAGAAACAGAGATTCTGAGACACAGAGGCACAGAGACACAGAGACACTGAGGATCTGAGGCACTGAGACACAGAAACACAGAGACTCAGCGAATCAGAGACACTGAGAAACAGAGACACAGAGACTCTAAGACACTGAGATACAGAGACACTGAGACACTGAGACGCATATAAACTGAGACACTGAGACACAGAGCCACAGAGACACCGAGACTCTGATACACTGAGACACTGAGACACTGAGACACAGAGACACTGAGACATTGAGACTCTGAGACACTGAGACACAGAGACACTGAGGCACTGAGACTCTGATACACTGAGACACTGAAACACTGAGATGCAGAGACACAGATAAACTGAGACACTGAGACACAGAGACCCAGACACTCTGAGACACTGAGACAAAGTGACACAGAGAGACTGAGTAACAGAGACACAGAGACACTGAGACACTGAGACACAGAGACACTGACACTCTGTGACACAGAGACACTGAGACACTGAGACAGAGAGACACTGAGGATCTGAGGCACTGAGACACAGAGACACAGATACACAGCGATTATGTGACACTGAGGCACTGTGACACAGAGACACTGAGAAACAGAGACACAGAGGCACAGAGGCACAGAGACATTGAGACTCTGAGACACTGAGACAGTGAGACACTGAGACACAGAGACACTGAGGCTCTGAGGCACTGAGACACAGAGATGCAGAGACACAGAGACTCTGGGACACTGAGACACTGTGACACAGAGACACTGAAGTTCTGAGACACTGAAGTTCTGAGACTCTGAGACAATGAGACACTGAGACACAGAGACACAGAGACACAGAGACACTGAGACACAGAGAAACTGAGACACTGAGACTCTGAGACACTGAGACTCTGATACACTGACAGACTGTGACACAGAGACATTGAGACACTGATACACTGAAACATTGAGACGCAGAGACACGGAGACACTGAGACTCGGAGACACAGAGACACGGAGACTCTGATACACTGAGACACTGAAACACTGAGATGCAGAGACACAGATAAACTGAGACACTGAGACACTGAGACACAGAGACACTGACACTCTGAGACACAGAGACACTGAGACACAGAGACACTGAGGATCTGAGGCACTGAGACACAGAGACACAGAGACACAGATACACAGAGACTATGTGACACTTGAGACACTGTGACAGAGAGACACTGAGATTCTGAGACTCTGAGACACTGAGAAACAGAGACACAGAGACACAGAGGCACGGAGACATTGAGACTCTGAGACGCTGAGACGCTGAGACACTGAGACACTGAGACATTGAGACTCTGAGACACAGAGACACAGAGACACTGAGACACAGAGACGTTGAGATTCTGAGACACTGAGACACAGAGACACTGAGACACAGAGACACTAGACTCTGAGACGCTGGGACGCTGAGACACTGAGACACAGAGACACATAGACATTAAGACTTTGAGATACTGAGATACAGAGACACTGAGACACTGAGACACAGAGACTCTGAGACACTGAGAAACTGAGACACAGAGGCACATAGGCACTGAGACTCTGATACACTGAGACACTGAAACACTGAGATGCAGAGACATAGAGACACTGAGACTCCGAGACTCCGAGACACTGAGACACAGGGACACTGAGAAACAGAGACACAGAGACTCTGAGACACTGAGACACTGAGACCCAGAGAATCTGTTATGCTGAGACACTGAGACACTGGGACACAGAGACACAGAAATACTGAGACTCTGAGACACAGAGACACTGAGACACTGAGACCCAGAGACCCTGAGACACTGAGACAAAGTGACACAGAGAGACTGAGCAACAGAGACACTGAGACACAGAGACAGTGAGACTCTGAGACACTGAGGCACAGAGACACTGAGACAGAGAGACACCGAGACTCTGAATGCTGTGACGCAGAGACACAGAGGCATTGAGGCACTGAGACACAGAGATGCAGAGACACAGAGACTCTGTGACACTGAGACACTGAGACACTGTGACACAGAGACACTGAGGTTCTGAGACTCTGAGACAATGAGACACTGAGACACAGAGACACTGAGACACTGAGAAACAGAGACACAGAGACACAGAGAAACTGAGACACTGAGACACTGAGACTCTGATACACTGAGACACAGAGACACTGAGATTCTGAGTCACTGAGACACAGAGACACTGAGACACAGAGTCACATAGACACTGAGACTCTGATACACTGAGACACTGAAATACTGAGACGCAGAGACACAGAGTCACTGAGACTCTGAGACACTGAGACACTGAGAAACAGAGACTCTGAGACACTGAAAAACTGAGACACAGAGACACATAGTGAATGAGACTCTGATACACTGAGACACTGAAACACTGAGATGCAGAGACATAGAGACACTGAGACTCAGAGACTCTGAGACACTGAGACACAGGGACACTGAGAAACAAAGACACAGAGACTCTGAGACACTGAATACTGAGACACTGAGACCCAGAGAATCTGTTATGCTGAGACACTGAGACACTGGGACACAGAGACACAGAAATACTGAGACTCTGAGACACTGGGACACAGAGACACAGAAATACTGAGACACAGAGACACTGAGACACTGAGACCCAGAGACCCTGAGACACTGAGACAAAGTGACACAGAGAGACTGAGTAACAGAGACACTGAGACACTGACACTCTGAGACACAGAGACACTGAGACACTGAGACAGAGAGACACTGAGGATCTGAGGCACTGAGACACAGATACACAGAGACTATGTGACACTGAGACACTGTGACACAGAGACACTGAGATTCTGAGACTCTGGGACACTGAGAAACAGAGACACAGAGGCACAGAGACATTGAGACTCTGAGACACTGAGACAGTGAGACAGTGAGACACAGAGACACTGAGGCTCTGAGGCACTGAGACACTGAGACACAGAGATGCAGAGACACAGAGACTCTGTGACACTGAGACACTGTGACACAGAGACACTGAAGTTCTGAGACTCTGAGACAATGAGACACTGAGACACAGAGACACAGAGACACTGAGACACAGAGAAACTGAGACACTGAGACTCTGATACACTGACAGACTGTGACACAGAGACATTGAGACACTGATACACTGAAACATTGAGACGCAGAGACACGGAGACACTGAGACTCGGAGACACAGAGACACGGAGACTCTGATACACTGAGACACTGAAACACTGAGATGCAGAGACACAGATAAACTGAGACACAGAGACACTGAGACACTGAGACACAGAGACACTGACACTCTGAGACACAGAGACACTGAGACACAGAGACACTGAGGATCTGAGGCACTGAGACACAGAGACACAGATACACAGAGACTATGTGACACTTGAGACACTGTGACAGAGAGACACTGAGATTCTGAGACTCTGAGACACTGAGAAACAGAGACACAGAGACACAGAGGCACAGAGACATTGACACTCTGAGACACTGAGACACTGAGGCACTGAGACACAGAGACACTGAGACACTGAGACACAGAGACTCCGAGACACAGAGACTCTGAGACACAGAGACACTGAGACTCTGAGACACGGAGACACTGTGACACTGAGACACAGAGACATTGAGACTCTGAGACACTGAGGCACTGAGACACTGAGACACTGAGACACAGAGACACTGAGACACTGAGACAGAGAGGCACAGAGACTCTGAGACACTGAGACTGAGAGACACAGAGAGATAGAGTCACTGTGACTCTGAGACACTGAGTCACAGAGACACTGAGATTCTGAGTCACTGAGACAATGAGACACTGAGACTCTGATACACTGAGACAATGAGAAATAGAAACACAGAGAAACTGAGACACAGAGACACTGAGACACATAGACACTGAGACTCTGATACACTGAGACGCTGAAATACTGAGAATAAGAGACACAGAGTAACTGAGACACTGAGACACTGAGAAACAGAGACTCTGAGACACAGAGACACAGATACACAGAGACTATGTGACACTGAGACACTGTGACACAGAGACACTGAGATTCAGAGACACTGAGACACTGAGACACAGAGACACTGAAACACAGAGACATAGAGACACTGAGAGTCTAGGCACTGAGACAGCGAGACTCTGAAACACTGAGACAAAGAGACATTGAGACTCTGAGAGTCTGAGACACAGAGACATTGAGACACAGAGACACTGAGACACTGAGACACAGAAGCACAGGGACACAGAGACATTGCAACTCTGAGACACGGAGACACTGAGACACTGAGACACAGAGACACTGAGACATTGAGACTCTGAGACACTGAGACACAGAGACACTGAGGCACTGAGACTCTGAGACTCTGAGACACTGAAACACTGAGATGCAGAGACACAGATAAACTGAGACACTGAGACACAGAGACCCAGACACTCTGAGACACTGAGACAAAGTGACACAGAGAGACTGAGTAACAGAGACACAGAGACACTGAGACACTGAGACACAGAGACACTGACACTCTGTGACACAGAGACACTGAGACACTGAGACAGAGAGACACTGAGGATCTGAGGCACTGAGACACAGAGACACAGATACACAGCGACTATGTGACACTGAGGCACTGTGACACAGAGACACTGAGAAACAGAGACACAGAGGCACAGAGGCACAGAGACATTGAGACTCTGAGACACTGAGACAGTGAGACACTGAGACACAGAGACACTGAGGCTCTGAGGCACTGAGACACAGAGATGCAGAGACACAGAGACTCTGTGACACTGAGACACTGTGACACAGAGACACTGAAGTTCTGAGACACTGAAGTTCTGAGACTCTGAGACAATGAGACACTGAGACACAGAGACACAGAGACACAGAGACACTGAGACACAGAGAAACTGAGACACTGAGACTCTGAGACACTGAGACTCTGATACACTGACAGACTGTGACACAGAGACATTGAGACACTGATACACTGAAACATTGAGACGCAGAGACACGGAGACACTGAGACTCGGAGACACAGAGACACGGAGACTCTGATACACTGAGACACTGAAACACTGAGATGCAGAGACACAGATAAACTGAGACACTGAGACACTGAGACACAGAGACACTGACACTCTGAGACACAGAGACACTGAGACACAGAGACACTGAGGATCTGAGGCACTGAGACACAGAGACACAGATACACAGAGACTATGTGACACTTGAGACACTGTGACAGAGAGACACTGAGATTCTGAGACTCTGAGACACTGAGAAACAGAGACACAGAGACACAGAGGCACGGAGACATTGAGACGCTGAGACGCTGAGACACTGAGACACTGAGACACAGAGACATTGAGACTCTGAGACACAGAGACACAGAGACACAGAGACACTGAGACACAGAGACGTTGAGATTCTGAGACACTGAGACACAGAGACACTGAGACACAGAGACACCTAGACTCTGAGACGCTGGGACGCTGAGACACTGAGACACAGAGACACATAGACATTGAGACTTTGAGATACTGAGATACAGAGACACTGAGACACTGAGACACAGAGACTCTGAGACACTGAGAAACTGAGACACAGAGGCACATAGGCACTGAGACTCTGATACACTGAGACACTGAAACACTGAGATGCAGAGACATAGAGACACTGAGACTCCGAGACTCCGAGACACTGAGACACAGGGACACTGAGAAACAGAGACACAGAGACTCTGAGACACTGAGACACTGAGACCCAGAGAATCTGTTATGCTGAGACACTGAGACACTGGGACACAGAGACACAGAAATACTGAGACTCTGAGACACAGAGACACTGAGACACTGAGACCCAGAGACCCTGAGACACTGAGACAAAGTGACACAGAGAGACTGAGCAACAGAGACACTGAGACACAGAGACAGTGAGACTCTGAGACACTGAGGCACAGAGACACTGAGACAGAGAGACACCGAGACTCTGAATGCTGTGACGCAGAGACACAGAGGCATTGAGGCACTGAGACACAGAGATGCAGAGACACAGAGACTCTGTGACACTGAGACACTGAGACACTGTGACACAGAGACACTGAGGTTCTGAGACTCTGAGACAATGAGACACTGAGACACAGAGACACTGAGACACTGAGAAACAGAGACACAGAGACACAGAGAAACTGAGACACTGAGACACTGAGACTCTGATACACTGAGACACAGAGACACTGAGATTCTGAGTCACTGAGACACAGAGACACTGAGACACAGAGTCACATAGACACTGAGACTCTGATACACTGAGACACTGAAATACTGAGACGCAGAGACACAGAGTCACTGAGACTCTGAGACACTGAGACACTGAGAAACAGAGACTCTGAGACACTGAAAAACTGAGACACAGAGACACATAGTGAATGAGACTCTGATACACTGAGACACTGACACACTGAGATGCAGAGACATAGAGACACTGAGATGCAGAGACATAGAGACACTGAGACACAGGGACACTGAGAAACAGAGACACAGAGACTCTGAGACACTGAGACTCTGAGACACTGAGACCCAGAGAATCTGTTATGCTGAGACACTGAGACACTGGGACACAGAGACACAGAAATACTGAGACTCTGAGACACAGAGACACTGAGACACTGAGACACAGAGACCCTGAGACACTGAGACAAAGTGACACAGAGAGACTGAGCAACAGAGACACAGAGCGGCTCAGACACAGAGACACAGAGACAACGAGACTCTGAGGCACTGAGACACTGAGACACTGAGACACAGAGACAGTGAGACTCTGAGACGCTGAGGCACAGAGACACTGAGACAGAGAGACACCGAGACTCTGAATGCTGTGACACAGAGAGACAGAGACACAGAGGCATTGAGACTCTGAGACACTGAGATGCAGAGACACTGAGACACAGAGACACTGAGGCTCTGAGGCACTGAGACACAGAGAGGCAGTGACACAGAGACTCTGTGACACTGAGACACTGTGACACAGAGACACTGAGGTTCTGAGACTCTGAGACAATGAGACACTGAGACACAGAGACACTGAGACACTGAGAAACAGAGACACAGAGAAACTGAGACACTGAGACACTGAGACTCTGATACACTGAGACACTGAGACACAGAGACATTGAGACTATGAGACTATGAGACACTGAGGCACTGAGACACAGAGACACTGAGACACTGAGACACAGAGACACTGAGACAAAGAGACACTGAGACACTGAGACACAGAGAGATAGAGTCACTGAGACTCTGAGACACTGAGACACAGACACTGAGATTCTGAGTCACTGAGACAATGAGACACTGAGACACAGAGACACTGAGACACTGATAAACAGAAACACAGAGAAACTGAGACACAGAGACACTGAGAACATAGACACTGCGACTCTGATACACTGAGACACTGAAATGCTGAGACACAGAGACACAGAGTCACTGAGACTCTGAGACACTGAGACACTGAGAAACAGAGACACAGAGGCACAGAGGCACAGAGACATTGAGACTCTGAGACACTGAGACAGTGAGACACTGAGACGCAGATACACTGAGGCTCTGAGGCACTGAGACACAGAGACTCTGTGACACTGAGACACTGTGACACAGAGACACTGAGGTTCTGAGACTCTGAGACAATGAGACACTGAGACACAGAGACACAGGGACACTGAGACTCTGAGACACTGAGACACAGAAACACAGAGACTCAGCGAATCAGAGTCACTGAGAAACAGAGACACAGAGACTCTAAGACACTGAGATACAGAGACACTGAGACACTGAGACGCATATAAACTGAGACACTGAGACACAGAGCCACAGAGACACCGAGACTCTGATACACTGAGACACTGAGACACAGAGACACTGAGACATTGAGACTCTGAGACACTGAGACACAGAGACACTGAGATGCAGAGACACAGATAAACTGAGACACTGAGACACAGAGACCCAGACACTCTGAGACACTGAGACAAAGTGACACAGAGAGACTGAGTAACAGAGACACAGAGACACTGAGACACTGTGACACAGAGACACTGAGACACTGAGACACAGAGACTCCGAGGCACAGAGACTCTGAGACACAGAGACACTGAGACTCTAGGCACTGAGACAGTGAGACTCTGAAACACTGAGACAAAGAGACACTGAGACACTGAGACTCTGAGACACAGAGGCACAGAGACGCAGAGACATTGCGACTCTGAGACACGGAGACACTGTGACACTGAGACACAGAGGCATTGAGACTCTGAGACACTGAGGCACTGAGACACTGAGACACTGAGACACAGAGACACTGAGACACTGAGACAGAGAGGCACAGAGACTCTGAGACACTGAGACTGAGAGACACAGAGAGATAGAGTCACTGTGACTCTGAGACACTGAGACACAGAGACACTGAGATTCTGAGTCACTGAGACAATGAGACACTGAGACTCTGATACACTGAGACACTGAGAAACAGAAACACAGAGAAACTGAGACACAGAGACACTGAGACACATAGACACTGAGACTCTGATACACTGAGACACTGAAATACTGAGAATAAGAGACACAGAGTAACTGAGACACTGAGACACTGAGAAACAGAGATTCTGAGACACAGAGGCACAGAGACACAGAGACACTGAGGATCTGAGGCACTGAGACACAGAAACACAGAGACTCAGCGAATCAGAGACACTGAGAAACAGAGACACAGAGACTCTAAGACACTGAGATACAGAGACACTGAGACACTGAGACGCATATAAACTGAGACACTGAGACACAGAGCCACAGAGACACCGAGACTCTGATACACTGAGACACTGAGACACTGAGACACAGAGACACTGAGACATTGAGACTCTGAGACACTGAGACACAGAGACACTGAGGCACTGAGACTCTGATACACTGAGACACTGAAACACTGAGATGCAGAGACACAGATAAACTGAGACACTGAGACACAGAGACCCAGACACTCTGAGACACTGAGACAAAGTGACACAGAGAGACTGAGTAACAGAGACACAGAGACACTGAGACACTGAGACACAGAGACACTGACACTCTGTGACACAGAGACACTGAGACACTGAGACAGAGAGACACTGAGGATCTGAGGCACTGAGACACAGAGACACAGATACACAGCGATTATGTGACACTGAGGCACTGTGACACAGAGACACTGAGAAACAGAGACACAGAGGCACAGAGGCACAGAGACATTGAGACTCTGAGACACTGAGACAGTGAGACACTGAGACACAGAGACACTGAGGCTCTGAGGCACTGAGACACAGAGATGCAGAGACACAGAGACTCTGTGACACTGAGACACTGTGACACAGAGACACTGAAGTTCTGAGACACTGAAGTTCTGAGACTCTGAGACAATGAGACACTGAGACACAGAGACACAGAGACACAGAGACACTGAGACACAGAGAAACTGAGACACTGAGACTCTGAGACACTGAGACTCTGATACACTGACAGACTGTGACACAGAGACATTGAGACACTGATACACTGAAACATTGAGACGCAGAGACACGGAGACACTGAGACTCGGAGACACAGAGACACGGAGACTCTGATACACTGAGACACTGAAACACTGAGATGCAGAGACACAGATAAACTGAGACACTGAGACACTGAGACACAGAGACACTGACACTCTGAGACACAGAGACACTGAGACACAGAGACACTGAGGATCTGAGGCACTGAGACACAGAGACACAGAGACACAGATACACAGAGACTATGTGACACTTGAGACACTGTGACAGAGAGACACTGAGATTCTGAGACTCTGAGACACTGAGAAACAGAGACACAGAGACACAGAGGCACGGAGACATTGAGACTCTGAGACGCTGAGACGCTGAGACACTGAGACACTGAGACACTGAGACATTGAGACTCTGAGACACAGAGACACAGAGACACTGAGACACAGAGACGTTGAGATTCTGAGACACTGAGACACAGAGACACTGAGACACAGAGACACTAGACTCTGAGACGCTGGGACGCTGAGACACTGAGACACAGAGACACATAGACATTAAGACTTTGAGATACTGAGATACAGAGACACTGAGACACTGAGACACAGAGACTCTGAGACACTGAGAAACTGAGACACAGAGGCACATAGGCACTGAGACTCTGATACACTGAGACACTGAAACACTGAGATGCAGAGACATAGAGACACTGAGACTCCGAGACTCCGAGACACTGAGACACAGGGACACTGAGAAACAGAGACACAGAGACTCTGAGACACTGAGACACTGAGACCCAGAGAATCTGTTATGCTGAGACACTGAGACACTGGGACACAGAGACACAGAAATACTGAGACTCTGAGACACAGAGACACTGAGACACTGAGACCCAGAGACCCTGAGACACTGAGACAAAGTGACACAGAGAGACTGAGCAACAGAGACACTGAGACACAGAGACAGTGAGACTCTGAGACACTGAGGCACAGAGACACTGAGACAGAGAGACACCGAGACTCTGAATGCTGTGACGCAGAGACACAGAGGCATTGAGGCACTGAGACACAGAGATGCAGAGACACAGAGACTCTGTGACACTGAGACACTGAGACACTGTGACACAGAGACACTGAGGTTCTGAGACTCTGAGACAATGAGACACTGAGACACAGAGACACTGAGACACTGAGAAACAGAGACACAGAGACACAGAGAAACTGAGACACTGAGACACTGAGACTCTGATACACTGAGACACAGAGACACTGAGATTCTGAGTCACTGAGACACAGAGACACTGAGACACAGAGTCACATAGACACTGAGACTCTGATACACTGAGACACTGAAATACTGAGACGCAGAGACACAGAGTCACTGAGACTCTGAGACACTGAGACACTGAGAAACAGAGACTCTGAGACACTGAAAAACTGAGACACAGAGACACATAGTGAATGAGACTCTGATACACTGAGACACTGAAACACTGAGATGCAGAGACATAGAGACACTGAGACTCAGAGACTCTGAGACACTGAGACACAGGGACACTGAGAAACAAAGACACAGAGACTCTGAGACACTGAATACTGAGACACTGAGACCCAGAGAATCTGTTATGCTGAGACACTGAGACACTGGGACACAGAGACACAGAAATACTGAGACTCTGAGACACTGGGACACAGAGACACAGAAATACTGAGACACAGAGACACTGAGACACTGAGACCCAGAGACCCTGAGACACTGAGACAAAGTGACACAGAGAGACTGAGTAACAGAGACACTGAGACACTGACACTCTGAGACACAGAGACACTGAGACACTGAGACAGAGAGACACTGAGGATCTGAGGCACTGAGACACAGATACACAGAGACTATGTGACACTGAGACACTGTGACACAGAGACACTGAGATTCTGAGACTCTGGGACACTGAGAAACAGAGACACAGAGGCACAGAGACATTGAGACTCTGAGACACTGAGACAGTGAGACAGTGAGACACAGAGACACTGAGGCTCTGAGGCACTGAGACACTGAGACACAGAGATGCAGAGACACAGAGACTCTGTGACACTGAGACACTGTGACACAGAGACACTGAAGTTCTGAGACTCTGAGACAATGAGACACTGAGACACAGAGACACAGAGACACTGAGACACAGAGAAACTGAGACACTGAGACTCTGATACACTGACAGACTGTGACACAGAGACATTGAGACACTGATACACTGAAACATTGAGACGCAGAGACACGGAGACACTGAGACTCGGAGACACAGAGACACGGAGACTCTGATACACTGAGACACTGAAACACTGAGATGCAGAGACACAGATAAACTGAGACACAGAGACACTGAGACACTGAGACACAGAGACACTGACACTCTGAGACACAGAGACACTGAGACACAGAGACACTGAGGATCTGAGGCACTGAGACACAGAGACACAGATACACAGAGACTATGTGACACTTGAGACACTGTGACAGAGAGACACTGAGATTCTGAGACTCTGAGACACTGAGAAACAGAGACACAGAGACACAGAGGCACAGAGACATTGACACTCTGAGACACTGAGACACTGAGGCACTGAGACACAGAGACACTGAGACACTGAGACACAGAGACTCCGAGACACAGAGACTCTGAGACACAGAGACACTGAGACTCTGAGACACGGAGACACTGTGACACTGAGACACAGAGACATTGAGACTCTGAGACACTGAGGCACTGAGACACTGAGACACTGAGACACAGAGACACTGAGACACTGAGACAGAGAGGCACAGAGACTCTGAGACACTGAGACTGAGAGACACAGAGAGATAGAGTCACTGTGACTCTGAGACACTGAGTCACAGAGACACTGAGATTCTGAGTCACTGAGACAATGAGACACTGAGACTCTGATACACTGAGACAATGAGAAATAGAAACACAGAGAAACTGAGACACAGAGACACTGAGACACATAGACACTGAGACTCTGATACACTGAGACGCTGAAATACTGAGAATAAGAGACACAGAGTAACTGAGACACTGAGACACTGAGAAACAGAGACTCTGAGACACAGAGACACAGATACACAGAGACTATGTGACACTGAGACACTGTGACACAGAGACACTGAGATTCAGAGACACTGAGACACTGAGACACAGAGACACTGAAACACAGAGACATAGAGACACTGAGAGTCTAGGCACTGAGACAGCGAGACTCTGAAACACTGAGACAAAGAGACATTGAGACTCTGAGAGTCTGAGACACAGAGACATTGAGACACAGAGACACTGAGACACTGAGACACAGAAGCACAGGGACACAGAGACATTGCAACTCTGAGACACGGAGACACTGTGACACTGAGACACAGAGACATTGAGACTCTGAGACACTGAGGCACTGAGACTCTGAGACACAGAGACTCTGAGACACTGAGACTCAGAGACACAAAGAGATAGAGTGACTGAGACTCTGAGACACTGAGGCACAGAGGCACTGAGATTCTGAGTCACTGAGACAATGAGACACTGAGACACAGAGACACTGAGACACTGAGAAACAGAAACACAGAGAAAATGAGACACAGAGACACTGAGACACATAGACACTGAGACTCTGATACACTGAGACACTGAAATAATGAGACGCAGAGACACAGAGTCACTGAGACTCTAAGACACTGAGAAACAGAGACTCTGAGACACCGAAAAACTGAGACACAGAGGCACATAGGCAATGAGACTCTGATACACTGAGACACTGAGACACTGACACATAGGGAGACTGAGAAACAGAGACACAGAGACACTGAGACTCTTAGACACTGAGACACAGAGAATCTGTTATGCTGAGACACTGAGACACTGGGACACAGAGACACAGAAACACTGAGACTCTGAGACACAGAGACACTGAGACACTGAGACCCAGAGACCCTGAGACACTGAGACAAAGTGACACAGAGAGACTGAACAACAGAGACACAGAGCCACTGAGACACAGAGACACAGAGACAATGTGACTCTGAGGCACTGAGACACTGAGACACAGAGACAATGAGACTCTGAGACACTGAGGCACAGAGACACTGAGACAGAGAGACACCGAGACTCTGAACGCTGTGACGCAGAGACACAGAGGCATTGAGACTCTGAGACACTGAGATGCAGAGACACTGAGACACTGAGTCTCTGAGGCACAGAGACACAGAGACGTTGAGACTCTGAGACACTGAGACACTGAGAAACAGAGACACAGAGACACTGAGACACAGAGACACTGAGAGACTGATACACTGAGACTCTGAGACACTGAGACACTGAGAAACAGAGACACAGAGACACTGAGACACAGAGACACAGAGACACTGAGAGACTGAGACACTGAGACACTGAGACTCTGAGTCACAGAGACACTGAGACTCTAGACACTGAGACAGTGAGACTCTGAGATAGTGAGACACAGAGACACTGAGACTCTGAGACACTGAGACTCTGAGACACAGAGGCACAGAGACACAGAGACATTGCGACTCTGAGACACGGAGGCACAGAGACACTGACACACAGAGACACAAAGACATTGAGACTCTGAGACACTCAGACAATGAACCAGAGAGACACCGAGACTGAGACACTGAGACACAGAGACGCAGATACACAGAGACTATGTTACACTGAGACACTGTGACATAGACACACTGAGATTCTGAGACTCTGACACACCGAGAAACAAAGACACAGAGACACAGAGGTACAGAGACATTGAGACTCTGAGACTCTGAGACACAGAACATAGAACATAGAACATTACAGCGCGGAACAGGCCCTTCGGCCCACAATGTTGCGCCGACCAGTCTTATTTTTAAAAAAAAACATTGACCCACTAATCTAAACCAATCCCTTTTCGTCCATAAACCTATCCACCAATCTCTTAAACGCCCCCAAACTAGGCGCATTTACAACTGCAGCAGGCAGGGCTTTCCAGAGACACTGAGACACCGAGGTACCGAGACGCTGAGACACTGAGACACAGAGACACAGAGACATTGAGACACAGAGACACAGGGACACCGAGACGCTGAGACACTGAGACACTGAGACACAGAGACACAGAGACATTGAGACTCTGAGACACAGAGACACAGAGACACAGAGACATTGAGACTCTGAGACACCGAGACTCTGAGACGCTGAGACACTGAGACACAGAGACATTGAGACTCTGAGACACAGAGACACAGAGACACTGAGACAGAGAGACGTTGAGACTCTGAGACACTGAGACACAGAGACACATAGACATTGAGACTTTGAGATACTGAGATACAGAGACACTGAGCCACTGAGACACAGAGACTCTGAGACACTGAGAAACTGAGACACAGAGGCACATAGGCACTGAGACTCTGATACACTGAGACACTGAAACACTGAGATGCAGAGACATAGAGACACTGAGACTCCGAGACACTGAGACACAGGGACACTGAGAAACAGAGACACAGAGACTCTGAGACACTGAGACACTGAGACCCAGAGAATCTGTAATGCTGAGACACTGAGACACTGGGACACAGAGACACAGAAATACTGAGACACAGAGACACAGAGACACTGAGACCCAGAGACCCTGAGACACTGAGACAAAGTGACACAGAGAGACTGAGCAACAGAGACACTGAGACACAGAGACAGTGAGACTCTGAGACACTGAGGCACAGAGACACTGAGACAGAGAGACACCGAGACTCTGAATGCTGTGACGCAGAGACACAGAGGCATTGAGGCACTGAGACACATAGATGCAGAGACACAGAGACTCTGTGACACTGAGACACTGAGACACTGTGACACAGAGACACTGAGGTTCTGAGACTCTGAGACAATGAGACACTGAGACACAGAGACACTGAGACACTGAGAAACAGAGACACAGAGACACAGAGAAACTGAGACACTGAGACACTGAGACTCTGATACACTGAGACACAGAGACACTGAGATTCTGAGTCACTGAGACACAGAGACACTGAGACACAGAGTCACATAGACACTGAGACTCTGATACACTGAGACACTGAAATACTGAGACGCAGAGACACAGAGTCACTGAGACTCTGAGACACTGAGACACTGAGACACTGAGAAACAGAGACTCTGAGACACTGAAAAACTGAGACACAGAGACACATAGTGAATGAGACTCTGATACACTGAGACACTGACACACTGAGATGCAGAGACATAGAGACACTGAGATGCAGAGACATAGAGACACTGAGACACAGGGACACTGAGAAACAGAGACACAGAGACTCTGAGACACTGAGACTCTGAGACACTGAGACCCAGAGAATCTGTTATGCTGAGACACTGAGACACTGGGACACAGAGACACAGAAATACTGAGACCCTGAAACACAGAGAGACTGAGCAACAGAGACACAGAGCGGCTCAGACACAGAGACACAGAGACAACGAGACTCTGAGGCACTGAGACACTGAGTCACAGAGACAGTGAGACTCTGAGACGCTGAGGCACAGAGACACTGAGACAGAGAGACACCGAGACTCTGAATGCTGTGACACAGAGACACAGAGGCATTGAGACTCTGAGACACTGAGATGCAGAGACACTGAGACACAGAGACACTGAGGCTCTGAGGCACTGAGACACAGAGAGGCAGTGACACAGAGACTCTGTGACACTGAGACACTGTGACACAGAGACACTGAGGTTCTGAGACTCTGAGACAATGAGACACTGAGACACAGAGACACTGAGACACTGAGACACTGAGAAACAGAGACACAGAGAAACTGAGACACTGAGACACTGAGACTCTGATACACTGAGACACTGAGACACAGAGACATTGAGACTATGAGACACTGAGGCACTGAGACACAGAGACACTGAGACACTGAGACACAGAGACACTGAGACAAAGAGACACTGAGACACAGAGAGATAGACTCACTGAGACTCTGAGACACTGAGACACAGAGACACTGAGATTCTGAGTCACTGAGACAATGAGACACTGAGACACAGAGACACTGAGACACTGATAAAGAGAAACACAGAGAAACTGAGACACAGAGACACTGAGAACATAGACACTGAGACTCTGATACACTGAGACACTGAAATGCTGAGACGCAGAGACAAAGAGTCACTGAGACTCTGAGACACTGAGACACTGAGAAACAGAGACACAGAGGCACAGAGGCACAGAGACATTGAGACTCTGAGACTCTGAGACACTGAGACAGTGAGACACTGAGACGCAGAGACACTGAGGCTCTGAGGCACTGAGACACAGAGATGCAGAGACACAGAGACTCTGTGACACTGAGACACTGTGACACAGAGACACTGAGGTTCTGAGACTCTGAGACAATGAGACACTGAGACACAGAGACACAGAGACACTGAAACTCTGATACACTGAGACACTGAAACACTGAGACACAGAGACACCGAGACACTGAGACACAGAGATCCAGATACTCTGAAACACTGAGACACTGAGGTTCTGAGACTCTGAGACAATGAGACACTGAGACACAGAGACACTGAGACACTGAGACACTGAGACACAGAAACACAGGCAAACTGAGACACAGAGACACAGAGACACATAGACACTGAGACTCTGATACACTGAGACACTGAAATAGTGAGACGCAGAGACACAGAGTCACTGAGACTCTGAGACACTGAGACACTGAGAAACAGAGACTCTGTGACACTGAAAAACTGAGACGCAGAGACACATAGGCAATGAGACTCTGATACACTGAGACACTGAGACACAGGGACACTGAGAAGCAGAGACATAGAGACACTGAGACTCTGAGACACTGAGACACTGAGACATAGGGAGACTGAGAAACAGAGACACAGAGACATTGCGACTCTTAGACACTGAGACACTGAAATACTGAGACGCAGAGACACAGAGTCACTGAGACTCTGAGACACTGAGACACAGAGACTCTGAGACACTGAGAAACTGAGACACAGAGGCACATAGGCACTGAGACTCTGATACACTGAGACACTGAAACACTGAGATGCAGAGACATAGAGACACTGAGACTCAGAGACTCTGAGACACTGAGACACAGGGACACTGAGAAACAAAGACACAGAGACTCTGAGACACTGAACACTGAGACCCAGAGAATCTGTTATGCTGAGACACTGAGACACTGGGACACAGAGACACTGAGACACTGAGAAACAGAGACACAGAGAAACTGAGACACTGAGACTCTGATACACTGAGACACAGAGACACTGAGATTCTGAGTCACTGAGACACAGAGACACTGAGACACAGAGACACTGAGACTCTGATACACTGAGACACTGAAATACTGAGACGCAGAGACACAGAGTCACTGAGACTCCGAGACACTGAGAAACAGAGACACTGTGACACCGAAAAACTGAGACACAGAGACACATAGTGAATGAGACTCTGATACACTGAGACACTGAGATGCAGAGACATAGAGACACTGAGACTCCGAGACTCCGAGACACTGAAACACAGGGACACTGAGAAACAGAGACACAGAGACTCTGAGACACTGAGACACTGAGACCCAGAGAATCTGTAATGCTGAGACACTGAGACACTGGGACACAGAGACACAGAAATACTGAGACTCTGAGACACAGAGACACTGAGACACTGAGACCCAGAGACCCTGAGACACTGAGACAAAGTGACACAGAGAGACTGAGCAACAGGGACACAGAGCGGCTGAGACACAGAGACACAGAGACAACGAGACTCTGAGGCACTGAGACACTGAGACACTGAGACACAGAGACAGTGAGACTCTGAGACACTGAGGCACAGAGGCACTGAGACAGTGAGACTCTGAGGCTCTGAAACACTGAGATACAGAGACAGTGAGACTCTGAGACACTGAGGCACAGAGACACTGAGACAGAGAGACACCGAGACTCTGAATGCTGTGACGCAGAGACACAGAGGCATTGAGGCGCTGTAACACAGAGATGCAGAGACACAGAGACTCTGTGACACTGAGACACTGTGACACAGAGACACTGAGGTTCTGAGACTCTGAGACAATGAGACACTGTGACACAGAGACACTGAGACACTGAGAAACAGAGACACAGAGAAACTGAGACACTGAGACACTGAAACGCTGATACACTGAGACACAGAGACACTGAGATTCTGAGTCACTGAGACACAGAGACACTGAGACACAGAGTCACATACACAGTGAGACTCTGATACACTGAGACACTGAAATACTGAGACGCAGAGACACAGAGTCACTGAGACTCTGAGACACTGAGACACTGAGAAACAGAGACACAGAGGCACAGAGGCACAGAGACATTGAGACTCTGAGACTCTGAGACACTGAGACAGTGAGACACTGAGACGCAGAGACACTGAGGCTCTGAGGCACTGAGACACAGAGATGCAGAGACACAGAGACTCTGTGACACTGAGACACTGTGACACAGAGACACTGAGGTTCTGAGACTCTGAGACAATGAGACACTGAGACACAGAGACACAGAGACACTGAAACTCTGATACACTGAGACACTGAAACACTGAGACACAGAGACACCGAGACACTGAGACACAGAGATCCAGATACTCTGAAACACTGAGAGAAACAGAGACACTGTGACACCGAAAAACTGAGACACAGAGACACATAGTGAATGAGACTCTGATACACTGAGACACTGAGATGCAGAGACATAGAGACACTGAGACTCCGAGACTCCGAGACACTGAAACACAGGGACACTGAGAAACAGAGACACAGAGACTCTGAGACACTGAGACACTGAGACCCAGAGAATCTGTAATGCTGAGACACTGAGACACTGGGACACAGAGACACAGAAATACTGAGACTCTGAGACACAGAGACACTGAGACACTGAGACCCAGAGACCCTGAGACACTGAGACAAAGTGACACAGAGAGACTGAACAACAGGGACACAGAGCGGCTGAGATACAGAGACACAGAGACAACGAGACTCTGAGGCACTGAGACACTGAGACACTGAGACACAGAGACAGTGAGACTCTGAGACACTGAGGCACAGAGGCACTGAGACAGTGAGACTCTGAGGCTCTGAAACACTGAGATACAGAGACAGTGAGACTCTGAGACACTGAGGCACAGAGACACTGAGACAGAGAGACACCGAGACTCTGAATGCTGTGACGCAGAGACACAGAGGCATTGAGGCGCTGTAACACAGAGATGCAGAGACACAGAGACTCTGTGACACTGAGACACTGTGACACAGAGACACTGAGGTTCTGAGACTCTGAGACAATGAGACACTGTGACACAGAGACACTGAGACACTGAGAAACAGAGACACAGAGAAACTGAGACACTGAGACACTGAAACTCTGATACACTGAGACACAGAGACACTGAGATTCTGAGTCACTGAGACACAGAGACACTGAGACACAGAGTCACATACACAGTGAGACTCTGATACACTGAGACACTGAGAAACAGAGACACAGAGAAACTGAGACACTGAGACACTGAAACTCTGATACACTGAGACACAGAGACACTGAGATTCTGAGTCACTGAGACACAGAGACACTGAGACACAGAGTCACATACACAGTGAGACTCTGATACACTGAGACACTGAAATACTGAGACGCAGAGACACAGAGACACAGAGTCACTGAGACTCTGAGACACTGAGACACTGAGAAACAGAGACTCTGAGACACTGAAAAACTGAGACACAGAGACACATAGTGAATGAGACTCTGATACACTGAGACACTGACACACTGAGATGCAGAGACATAGAGACACTGAGATGCAGAGACATAGAGACACTGAGACACAGGGACACTGAGAAACAGAGACACAGAGACTCTGAGACACTGAGACTCTGAGACACTGAGACCCAGAGAATCTGTTATGCTGAGACACTGAGACACTGGGACACAGAGACACAGAAATACTGAGACTCTGAGACACAGTGACACTGAGACCCAGAGACCCTGAGACACTGAGACAAAGTGACACAGAGAGACTGAGCAACAGGGACACAGAGCGGCTGAGACACAGAGACACAGAGACAACGAGACTCTGAGGCACTGAGACACTGAGACACTGAGACACAGAGACAGTGAGACTCTGAGACACTGAGGCACAGAGGCACTGAGACAGAGAGACACCGAGACTCTGAATGCTGTGACACAGAGACACAGAGACACAGAGGCATTGAGACACTGAGACACTGAGATGCAGAGACACTGAGACACAGAGACACTGAGGCTCTGAGGCACTGAGACACAGAGAGGCAGTGACGCAGAGACTCTATGACACTGAGACACTGTGACACAGAGACACTGAGGTTCTGAGACTCTGAGACAATGAGACACTGAGACACAGAGACACTGAGACACTGAGAAACAGAGACACAGAGAAACTGAAACACTGAGACACTGATACACTGAGACACTGAGACACAGAAACATTGAGACTATGAGACACTGAGGTACTGAGACACAGAGACACTGAGACACAGAGACACTGAGACAAAGAGACACTGAGACACTGAGACACAGAGAGATAGAGTCACTGAGACTCTGAGACACTGAGACACAGAGACACTGAGATTCTGAGTCACTGAGACAATGAGACACTGAGGCACAGAGACACTGAGACACTGATAAACAGAAACACAGAGAAACTGAGACACAGAGACACTGAGAACATAGACACTGAGACTCTGATACACTGAGACACTGAAATGCTGAGACGCAGAGACACAGAGTCACTGAGACTCTGAGACACTGAGACACTGAGAAACAGAGACACAGAGGCACAGAGGCACAGAGACATTGAGACTCTGAGACACTGAGACAGTGAGACACTGAGACGCAGATACACTGAGGCTCTGAGGCACTGAGACACAGAGATGCAGAGACACAGAGACTCTGTGACACTGAGACACTGTGACACAGAGACACTGAGGTTCTGAGACTCTGAGACAATGAGACACTGAGACACAGAGACACAGAGACACTGAGACTCTGAGACACTGAGACACTGAGACACAGAAACACAGAGACTCAGCGAATCAGAGACACTGAGAAACAGAGACACAGAGACTCTAAGACACTGAGATACAGAGACACTGAGACACTGAGACGCATATAAACTGAGACACTGAGACACAGAGCAACAGAGACACCGAGACTCTGATACACTGAGACACTGAGACACAGAGACACTGAGACATTGAGACTCTGAGACACTGAGACACAGAGACACTGAGGCACTGAGACTCTGATACACTGAGACACTGAAACACTGAGATGCAGAGACACAGATAAACTGAGACATAGAGACACTGAGACACAGAGACCCAGACACTCTGATACACTGAGACAAAGTGACACAGAGAGACTGAGTAACAGAGACACAGAGACACTGAGACACTGAGACACTGACACTCTGAGACACAGAGACACTGAGACAGAGAGACACTGAGGATCTTAGGCACTGAGACACAGAGGCACAGATACACAGAGACTATGTGACACTGAGACACTGTGACACAGAGACACTAAGATTCTGAGACTCTGAGACACTGAGAAACAGAGACACAGAGGCACAGAGACATTGAGACTCTAAGACACTGAGACAGTGAGACACTGAGACACAGAGACACTGAGGCTCTGAGGCACTGAGACACAGAGATGCAGAGACACAGAGACTCTGTGACACTGAGACACTGTGACACAGAGACACTGAAGTTCTGAGACTCTGAGACAATGAGACACTGAGACACAGAGACACAGAGACACTGAGACACTGAGACACTGAGAAACTGAGACACTGAGACTCTGAGACTCTGAGACACTGAGACTCTGATACACTGAGAGACTGTGACACAGAGACATTGAGACACTGAGACACTGAAACATTGAGACACAGAGACACGGAGACACTGAGACTCGGAGACACAGAGACACAGAGACACTGAGACTCTGATACACTGAGACACTGAAACACTGAGATGCAGAGACACAGATAAACTGAGACACAGAGACACTGAGACACAGAGACCCAGACACTCTGAGACACTGAGACAAAGTGACACAGAGAGACTGAGTAACAGAGACACACAGACACTGAGACACTGAGACACAGAGACACTGACACTCTGAGATACAGAGACACTGAGGCACTGAGACAGAGAGACACTGAGGATCTGAGGCACTGAGACACAGAGACACAGATACACAGAGACTATGTGACACTGAGACACTGTGACACAGAGACACTGAGAAACAGAGACACAGAGGCACAGAGGCACAGAGACATTGAGACTCTGAGACACTGAGACAGTGAGACACTGAGACACAGAGACACTGAGGCTCTGAGGCACTGAGACACAGAGATGCAGAGACACAGAGACTCTGTGACACTGAGACACTGTGACACAGAGACACTGAAGTTCTGAGACACTGAAGTTCTGAGACTCTGAGACAATGAGACACTGAGACACAGAGACACAGAGACACAGAGACACAGAGAAACTGAGACACTGAGACTCTGAGACACTGAGACTCTGATACACTGACAGACTGTGACACAGAGACATTGAGACACTGATACACTGAAACATTGAGACGCAGAGACACGGAGACACTGAGACTCGGAGACACAGAGACACGGAGACTCTGATGCACTGAGACACTGAAACACTGAGATGCAGAGACACAGATAAACTGAGACACAGAGACACTGAGACACTGAGACACAGAGACACTGACACTCTGAGACACAGATACACTGAGACACAGAGACACTGAGGATCTGAGGCACTGAGACACAGAGACACAGATACACAGAGACTATGTGACACTTGAGACACTGTGACAGAGAGACATTGAGATTCTGAGACTCTGAGACACTGAGAAACAGAGACACAGAGACACAGAGGCACAGAGACATTGAGACTCTGAGACACTGAGACACTGAGGCACTGAGACACAGAGACACTGAGACACAGAGACTCCGAGACACAGAGACTCTGAGACACAGAGACACTGAGACTCTAGGCACTGAGACAGTGAGACTCTGAAACACTGAGACAAAGAGACACTGAGACACTGAGACTCTAGGCACTGAGACAGTGAGACTCTGAAACACTGAGACAAAGAGACACTGAGACACTGAGACTCTGAGACACAGAGGCACAGAGACACAGAGACATTGCGACTCTGAGACACGGAGACACTGTGACACTGAGACACAGAGACATTGAGACACAGAGACACTGAGACACTGAGACACAGAGACACAGAGACAGTGAGACTCTGAGGCACTGAGACACTGAGACACAGAGACAGTGAGACACCGAGACTCTGAATGCTGTGACGCAGAGACACAGAGACACAGAGGCATTGAGGCACTGAGACACAGAGATGCAGAGACACAGAGACTCTGTGACACTGAGACACTGTGACACAGAGACACTGAGGTTCAGAGACTCTGAGACAATGAGACACTGAGACACAGAGACACTGAGACACTGAGAATCAGAGACACAGAGAAACTGAGACACTGAGACACAGAGACACTGAGATTCTGAGTCTCTGAGACACAGAGACACTGAGACACAGAGACACATAGACACTGAGACTCTGATACACTGAGACACTGAAATACTGAGACGCAGAGACACAGAGTCACTGAGACTCTGAGACACTGAAAAACTGAGACACAGAGACACATAGTGAATGAGACTCTGATACACTGAGACACTGAGACACTGAGATGCAGAGACATAGAGACACTGAGACTCCGAGACTCCGAGACACTGAGACACAGGGACACTGAGAAACAGAGACACTGAGACTCTGAGACACTGAGACCCAGAGAATCTGTAATGCTGAGACACTGAGACACTGGGACACAGACACAGAAATACTGAGACTCTGAGACACAGTGACACTGAGACCCAGAGACCCTGAGACACTGAGACAAAGTGACACAGAGAGACTGAGCAACAGAGACACAGAGCGGCTGAGACACAGAGACACAGAGACAACGAGACTCTGAGGCACTGAGACACTGAGACACTGAGGCACAGAGACAGTGAGACTCTGAGACACTGAGGCACAGAGGCACTGAGACAGAGAGACACCGAGACTCTGAATGCTGTGACACAGAGACACAGAGGCATTGAGACACTGAGACACTGAGATGCAGAGACACTGAGACACAGAGACACTGAGGCTCTGAGGCACTGAGACACAGAGAGGCAGTGACGCAGAGACTCTATGACACTGAGACACTGTGACACAGAGACACTGAGGTTCTGAGACTCTGAGACAATGAGACACTGAGACACAGAGACACTGAGACACTGAGAAACAGAGACACAGAGAAACTGAAACACTGAGACACTGATACACTGAGACACTGAGACACAGAAACATTGAGACTATGAGACACTGAGGTACTGAGACACAGAGACACTGAGACACAGAGACACTGAGACAAAGAGACACTGAGACACTGAGACACAGAGAGGTAGAGTCACTGAGACTCTGAGACACTGAGACACAGAGACACTGAGATTCTGAGTCACTGAGACAATGAGACACTGAGGCACAGAGACACTGAGACACTGATAAACAGAAACACAGAGAAACTGAGACACAGAGACACTGAGAACATAGACACTGAGACTCTGATACACTGAGACACTGAAATGCTGAGACGCAGAGACACAGAGTCACTGAGACTCTGAGACACTGAGACACTGAGAAACAGAGACACAGAGGCACAGAGGCACAGAGACATTGAGACTCTGAGACACTGAGACAGTGAGACACTGAGACGCAGATACACTGAGGCTCTGAGGCACTGAGACACAGAGATGCAGAGACACAGAGACTCTGTGACACTGAGACACTGTGACACAGAGACACTGAAGTTCTGAGACTCTGAGACAATGAGACACTGAGACACAGAGACACAGAGACACTGAGACACTGAGACACTGAGACACAGAGAAACTGAGACACTGAGACTCTGAGACTCTGAGACACTGAGACTCTGATACACTGAGAGACTGTGACACAGAGACATTGAGACACTGAGACACTGAAACATTGAGACGCAGAGACACGGAGACACTGAGACTCGGAGACACAGAGACACTGAGACTCTGATACACTGAGACACTGAAACACTGAGATGCAGAGACACAGATAAACTGAGACACAGAGACACTGAGACACAGAGACCCAGACACTCTGAGACACTGAGACAAAGTGACACAGAGAGACTGAGTAACAGAGACACACAGACACTGAGACATTGAGACACAGAGACACTGACACTCTGAGATACAGAGACACTGAGACACTGAGGCAGAGAGACACTGAGGATCTGAGGCACTGAGACACAGAGACACAGATACACAGAGACTATGTGACACTGAGACACTGTGACACAGAGACACTGAGACTCCGAGACACAGAGACTCTGAGACACAGAGACACTGAGACTCCAGGCACTGAGACAGTGAGACTCTGAAACACTGAGACAAAGAGACACAGAGACACTGAGACTCTGAGACACTGAGACAAAGAGACACAGAGGCACAGAGACACAGAGACATTGCGACTCTGAGACACGGAGACACTGTGACACTGAGACACAGAGACATTGAGACTCTGAGACACTGAGACACAGAGGCACAGAGACACAGCGACATTGCGACTCTGAGACACGGAGACACTGTGACACTGAGACAGAGAGACACCGAGACTCTGAACGCTGTGACGCAGAGACACAGAGGCATTGAGACTCTGAGACACTGAGATGCAGAGACACTGAGACACAGAGACACTGAGGCTCTGAGGCACTGAGACACAGAGATACAGAGACGCACAGACTTTGTGACACTGAGACACTGTGACACAAAGACACTGAGGTTCTGAGACTCTGAGACAATGAGACACAGAGACATTGAGACACTGAGACACAGAGACACTGAGACTCTGATACACTGAGACACTGAGACACAGAGACACAGAGACATTGAGACACTGAGGCACTGAGACATTGAGACGCAGAGACACGGAGACACTGAGACTCTAAGACACTGAGACACAGAGACACTGAAACTCTGATACACTGAGACACTGAAACACTGAGACACAGAGACACCGAGACACTGAGACACAGAGATCCAGAGACTCTGAGACACTGAGACACAGAGACACTGAGATTCTGAGTCACTGAGACAATGAGACACTGAGACACTGAGACACAGAGACACAGAAACACAGAGAAACTGAGACACAGAGACACATAGACACTGAGACTCTGATACACTGAGACACTGAAATACTGAGACGCAGAGACACAGAGTCACTGAGACTCTGAGACACTGAGACACTGAGAAATAGAGACTCTGAGACACTGAAAAACTGAGACACAGAGACACATAGGCAATGAGACTCTGATACACTGAGACACTGAGACACAGGGACACTGAGATGCAGAGACATAGAGACACTGAGACTCTGAGACACTGAGACATAGGGAGACTGAGAAACAGAGACACAGAGACATTGCGACTCTTAGACTCTGAGACACTGAAATACTGAGACACTGAGACACAGAGACTCTGAGACTCTGAGACACTGAGACACAGAGACTCTGAGACACTGAGAAACTGAGACACAGAGGCACATAGGCACTGAGACTCTGATACACTGAGACACTGAAACACTGAGATGCAGAGACATAGAGACACTGAGACTCAGAGACTCTGAGACACTGGGACACAGGGACACTGAGAAACAAAGACACAGAGACTCTGAGACACTGAACACTGAGACCCAGAGAATCTGTTATGCTGAGACACTGAGACACTGGGACACAGAGACACAGAAATACTGAGACTCTGAGACACTGAGACACTGAGACCCAGAGACCCTGAGACACTGAGACAAAGTGACACAGAGAGACTGAGCAACAGAGACACTGAGCCACTGAGACACTGACACTCTGAGACAGTGAGACTCTGAGGCACTGAGACAGAGAGACACTGAGGATCTGAGGCACTGAGACACAGATACACAGAGACTATGTGACACTGAGACACTGTGACACAGAGACACTGAGATTCTGAGACTCTGGGACACTGAGAAACAGAGACACAGAGGCACAGAGACATTGAGACTCTGAGACACTGGGACTCCGAGACACAGAGACTCTGAGACACAGAGACACTGAGACTCTAGGCACTGAGACAGTGAGACTCTGAAACACTGAGACAAAGAGACACAGAGACACTGAGACTCTGAGACACTGAGACAAAGAGACACAGAGGCACAGAGACACAGAGACATTGCGACTCTGGGACACGGAGACACTGTGACACTGAGACACAGAGACATTGAGACTCTGAGACACTGAGACACAGAGGCACAGAGACACAGCGACATTGCGACTCTGAGACACGGAGACACTGTGACACTGAGACAGAGAGACACCGAGACTCTGAACGCTGTGACGCAGAGACACAGAGGCATTGAGACTCTGAGACACTGAGATGCAGAGACACTGAGACACAGAGACACTGAGGCTCTGAGGCACTGAGACACAGAGATGCAGAGACGCACAGACTTTGTGACACTGAGACACTGTGACACAAAGACACTGAGGTTCTGAGACTCTGAGACAATGAGACACAGAGACATTGAGACACTGAGACACAGAGACACTGAGACTCTGATACACTGAGACACTGAGACACAGAGACACAGAGACACAGAGACATTGAGACACTGAGACACTGAGACATTGAGACGCAGAGACACGGAGACACTGAGACTCTAAGACACTGAGACACAGAGACACTGAAACTCTGATACACTGAGACACTGAAACACTGAGACACAGAGACACCGAGACACTGAGACACAGAGATCCAGAGACTCTGAGACACTGAGACACAGAGACACTGAGATTCTGAGTCACTGAGACAATGAGACACTGAGACACAGAAACACAGAGAAACTGAGACACAGAGACACAGAGACACATAGACACTGAAACTCTGATACACTGAGACACTGAAATACTGAGACGCAGAGACACAGAGTCACTGAGACTCTGAGACACTGAGACACTGAGAAATAGAGACTCTGAGACACAGAAAAACTGAGACACAGAGACACATAGGCAATGAGACTCTGATACACTGAGACACTGAGACACAGGGACACTGAGATGCAGAGACATAGAGACACTGAGACTCTGAGACACTGAGACATAGGGAGACTGAGAAACAGAGACACAGAGACATTGCGACTCTTCGACACTGAGACACTGAAATACTGAGACGCAGAGACACAGAGTCACTGAGACTCTGAGACACTGAGAAACTGAGACACAGAGGCACATAGGCACTGAGACTCTGATACACTGAGACGCTGAAACACTGAGATGCAGAGACATAGAGACACTGAGACTCTGAGACACTGAGACCCAGAGAATCTGTTATGCTGAGTCACTGAGACACTGGGACACGGAGACACAGAAATACTGAGACACAGAGACACTGAGACACTGAGACCCAGAGACCCTGAGACACTGAGACAAAGTGACACAGAGAGACTGAGCAACAGAGACACTGAGCCACTGAGACACTGACACTCTGAGACAGTGAGACTCTGAGGCACTGAGACACTGAGACACAGAGACAGTGAGCCACCGAGACTCTGAATGCTGAGACACAGAGACACAGAGGCATTGAGGCACTGAGACACAGAGATGCAGAGACACAGAGACTCTGTGACACTGAGACACTGTGACACAGAGACACTGAGGTTCAGAGACTCTGAGACAATGAGACACTGAGACACAGAGACACTGAGACACTGAGAATCAGAGACACAGAGAAACTGAGACACTGAGACACAGAGACACTGAGATTCTGAGTCACTGAGACACAGAGACACTGAGACACAGAGACACATAGACACTGAGACTCTGATACACTGAGACACTGAAATACTGAGACGCAGAGACACAGAGTCACTGAGACTCTGAGACACTGAAAAACTGAGACACAGAGACACATAGTGAATGAGACTCTGATACACTGAGACACTGAGATGCAGAGACATAGAGACACTGAGACTCCGAGACTCCGAGACACTGAGACACAGGGACACTGAGAAACAGAGACACAGAGACTCTGAGACACTGAGACCCAGAGAATCTGTAATGCTGAGACACTGAGACACTGGGACACAGAGACACAGAAATACTGAGACTCTGAGACACAGAGACACTGAGACACTCAGACCCAGAGACCCTGAGACACTGAGACAAAGTGACACAGAGAGACTGAGCAACAGAGACACAGAGCCACTGAGACACAGAGACACAGAGACAACGAGACTCTGAGGCACTGAGACACTGAGACACAGAGACACAGAGACACAGAGACTCTGAGACATTGAGGCACAGAGACACTGAGACAGAGAGACACCGAGACTCTGAATGCTGTGACGCAGAGACACAGAGACACAGAGGCATTGAGACTCTGAGACACTGAGATGCAGAGACACTGAGACACAGAGACACTGAGGCTCTGAGGCACTGAGACACAGAGAGGCAGAGACACAGAGACTCTGTGACACTGAGACACTGTGACACAGAGACACTGAGGTTCTGAGACTCTGAGACAATGAGACACTGAGACACGGAGACACTGAGACACTGAGAAACAGAGACACAGAGAAACTGAGACACTGAGACACTGAGACACTGAGACACAGAGACACTGAGACATAGAGACACTGAGACAAAGAGACACTGAGACTCAGAGACACAGAGAGATAGAGTCACTGAGACTCTGAGACACTGAGACACAGAGACACTGAGACACTGAGACACAGAAACACAGAGAAACTGAGACACAGAGACACTGAGACACATAGACACTGAGACTGATACACTGAGACACTGAAATACTGAGACGCAGAGACACATAGTGAATGAGACTCTGAGACACTGAGACACTGAGAAACAGAGACACAGAGGCACAGAGGCACAGAGACATTGAGACTCTGAGACAGTGAGACACTGAGACGCAGAGACACTGAGGCTCTGAGGCACTGAGACACAGAGATGCAGAGACACAGAGACTCTGTGACACTGAGACACTGTGACACAGAGACACTGAGGTTCTGAGACTCTGAGACAATGAGACAATGAGACACAGAGACACTGAGACACTGAGAATCAGAGACACTGAGACAGAGAAACACAGAGACTCAGTGAATCAGAGACACTGAGAAACAGAGACACAGAGACTCTAAGACACTGAGATACAGAGACACAGAAAGATTGAGAAACAGAGACACTGAGATACTGAGACGCATATAAACTGAGACACTGAGACACAGAGCCACAGAGACACAGAGACTCTGATACACTGAGACACTGAGACACAGAGACATTGGGACTTTGAGACACTGAGACACAGAGACACTGAGACACTGAGACTCTGATAAACTGAGACACTGAAACACTGAGATGCAGAGACACAGATAAACTGAGACCCAGAGACACTGAGACACAGAGACCCAGACACTCTGAGACACTGAGACAAAGTGACACAGAGAGACTGAGTAACAGAGACACAGAGACACTGAGACACTGAGACACAGAGACACTGAGACACTGAGACAGAGAGACACTGAGGATCTGAGGCACTGAGACACAGAGACACAGATACACAGCGACTATGTGACACTGAGACACTGTGACACAGAGACACTGAGAAACAGAGACACAGAGGCACAGAGGCACAGAGACATTGAGACTCTGAGACACTGAGACAGTGAGACACTGAGACACAGAGACACTGAGGCTCTGAGGCACTGAGACACAGAGATGCAGAGACACAGAGACTCTGTGACACTGAGACACTGTGACACAGAGACACTGAAGTTCTGAGACACTGAAGTTCTGAGACTCTGAGACAATGAGACACTGAGACACAGAGACACTGAGACACAGAGAAACTGAGACACTGAGACTCTGAGACACTGAGACTCTGATACACTGACAGACTGTGACACAGAGACATTGAGACACTGATACACTGAAACATTGAGACGCAGAGACACGGAGACACTTAGACTCGGAGACACAGAGACACGGAGACTCTGATACACTGAGACACTGAAACACTGAGATGCAGAGACACAGATAAACTGAGACACTGAGACACTGAGACACAGAGACACTGACACTCTGAGACACAGAGACACTGAGACACAGAGACACTGAGGATCTGAGGCACTGAGACACAGAGACACAGATACACAGAGACTATGTGACACTTGAGACACTGTGACAGAGAGACACTGAGATTCTGAGGCTCTGAGACACTGAGAAACAGACACAGAGACACAGAGGCACAGAGACATTGAGACTCTGAGACACTGAGACACTGAGGCACTGAGACATAGAGACACTGAGACACTGAGACACAGAGACTCCGAGACACAGAGACTCTGAGACACAGAGACACTGAGACTCTAGGCACTGAGACAGTGAGACTCTGAAACACTGAGACAAAGAGACACTGAGACACTGAGACTCTGAAACACAGAGGCACAGAGACACAGAGACATTGCGACTCTGAGACACGGAGACACTGTGACACTGAGACACAGAGACATTGAGACTCTGAGACACTGAGACACTGAGACAGAGAGGCACAGAGACTCTGAGACACTGAGACGAGAGACACAGAGAGATAGAGTCACTGTGACTCTGAGACACTGAGACGCAGAGACACAGAGATTCTGAGTCACTGAGACAATGAGACACTGTGACTCTGATACACTGAGACACTGAGAAACAGAAACACAGAGAAACTGAGACACAGAGACACTGAGATACATAGACACTGAGACTCTGATACACTGAGACACTGAAATACTGAGAATAAGAGACACAGAGTAACTGAGACACTGAGACACTGAGAAACAGAGACTCTGAGACACAGAGGCACTGAGACACAGAGACACTGAGGATCTGAGGCACTGAGACACAGAGACACAGATACACAGAGACTATGTGACACTGAGACACTGTGACACAGAGACACTGAGATTCTGAGACACTGAGACACAGAGACACTGAAACACAGAGACATAGAGACACTGAGAGTCTAGGCACTGAGACAGTGAGACTCTGAAACACTGAGACAAAGAGACACTGAGACTCTGAGACTCTGAGACACTGAGACACAGAGACATTGAGACACAGAGACACTGAGACACTGAGACACAGAGACACTGAAACACAGAGACATAGAGACACTGAGAGTCTAGGCAATGAGACAGTGAGACTCTGAAACACTGAGACAAAGAGACACTGAGACTCTGAGACTCTGAGACACTGAGACACAGAGACATTGAGACACAGAGACACTGAGACACTGAGACACAGAGACATTGAGACACTGAGACACTGAGGCACAGAGGCACAGGGACACAGAGACATTGCGACTCTGAGACATGGAGACACTGTGACACTGAGACACAGAGACATTGACACTCTGAGACACTGAGGCACTGAGACTCTGAGACACAGAGACACTGAGACACAGAGACACTGAGACACTGAGACACAGAGACAGAGAGGCACAGAGACTCTGAGACACTGAGACTCAGAGACACAAAGAGATAGAGTGACTGAGACTCTGAGACACTGAGACACAGAGGCACTGAGATTCTGAGTCACTGAGACAATGAGACACTGAGACACAGAGACACTGAGACACTGAGAAACAGAAACACAGAGAAAATGAGACACAGAGACACTGAGACACATAGACACTGAGACTCTGATACACTGAGACACTGAAATAATGAGACGCAGAGACACAGAGTCACTGAGACTCTAAGACACTGAGAAACAGAGACTCTGAGACACCGAAAAACTGAGACACAGAGGCACATAGGCAATGAGACTCTGATACACTGAGACACTGAGACACTGACACATAGGGAGACTGAGAAACAGAGACACAGAGACACTGAGACTCTTAGACACTGAGACACAGAGAATCTGTTATGCTGAGACACTGAGACACTGGGACACAGAGACACAGAAACACTGAGACTCTGAGACACAGAGACACTGAGACACTGAGACCCAGAGACCCTGAGACACTGAGACAAAGTGACACAGAGAGACTGAACAACAGAGACACAGAGCCACTGAGACACAGAGACACAGAGACAATGTGACTCTGAGGCACTGAGACACTGAGACACAGAGACAGTGAGCCTCTGAGACACTGAGGCACAGAGACACTGAGACAGAGAGACACCGAGACACCGAGACTCTGAACGCTGTGACGCAGAGACACAGAGGCATTGAGACTCTGAGACACTGAGATGCAGAGACACTGAGACACAGAGAACTGAGGCTCTGAGGCACTGGGACACAGAGATGCAGAGACACTGAGACACTGTGAGACAGAGACACTGAGGTTCTGAGACTCTGAGACAATGAGACACTGAGACACAGAGACACAGAGACACTGAGACTCTGAGTCACTGAGACACAAGAACACAGAGACACAGCGAATCAGAGACACTGAGAAACAGAGACACAGAGACTCTAAGACACTGAGATATAGAGACACAGAAAGATTGAGAAACAGAGACACTGAGACGCATATAAATTGAGACACTGAGACACAGAGCCACAGAGACACCGAGACTCTGATACACTGAGACACTGAAACACTAAGACACAGACATACAGAGACACTGAGACTCTGAGACACAGAGACACAGAGACACTGAGAAACTGAGACACTGAGACACAGAGACTCTGAGACACTGAGACACTGTGGCACTGAGGCACTGAGACACTGTGACACAGAGACACAGAGACACTGAGAAACTGAGACACTGAGACACTGTGGAACTGAGGCACTGACACACTGAGACACTGAGAAACTGAGACACTGAGACACAGAGACTCTGAGACACTGAGACACTGTGGAACTGAGGCAATGACACACTGACACACTGAGACACAGAGACACTGAGAAACTGAGACACTGAGACACTGAGATGCAGAGACTCTGTGACATTGGGACTCTGAGGCACTGAGACACTGAGACACAGAGACACTGAGGCACAGAGACACAGAAACTCTGAGACACTGAAACACAGGAACACTGAGGCTCTGAGGCACTGAGACTCAGAGACGCAGAGACACAGAGACGCGGAGACTCTGAGACACAGAGACACAGAGGCACAGAGACACAGTGACATTGAGACTCTGAGACACTGAGGCACAGAGACACTCAGAAACAGAGACACTGAGACTCTGAGACACTGAGACACTGAGACTCTGAGACACTGAGACACTGAGACACAGAGAAACAGAGACTCTGAGACACTGAGACACAGAGACTCAGATACATTGAGACACTGAAACACTGAGACACAGAGGCACTGAGACTCTGAGACTCTGAGACGCTGAGACACTGAGACTGAGGCACTGAGACAAAGTGACACAGAGAGACTGAATAATAGAGACACAGAGACACTGAGATTCAGAGACACAGAGAATCTGACACGCTGAGGCATAGAGAAACTGAGACAGGGAGACACTGAGACTCAGAGACACTGAGACGCTGAGACGCTGAGACGCTGAGACTCTGAGACTCTGAGACACCGAGACACTGAGAAACAGAGGCACAGAGACACAGAGACATTTCGACTCTGAGACACGGAGGCACAGAGACACTGAGATACAGAGATAAAGAGACATTGAGACTCTGAGACACTGATACACAGAGAATCTGAGACACTGAGACCCAGAGACACAGAGATACAGAGACACTGAGCCTCTGTGACACTGAGACACAGAGGCACTGAGATTCTGAGACACTGCGACAATGAGACCCTGAGACACAGAGACACAGATACACTGAGACACAGAGACACTGAGACACTGAGACACTGAGACACTGAGACACATACGCACTGAGACTCTGATAGACTGAGACACTGAAACACTGAGACTCTGAGACACTGAGGCACAGAGACACAGGAAAACTGAGGCACTGAGACTCAGAGACACAGAGACTCTGAGACACGGAGACACAGAGACACAGGGAAACTGAGACACTGAGACTCAGGGACACAGAAACTCTGTGACACTGAGACACAGAGGCACTGAGACTCTGAGACACTGAGGCATTGAGACACAGAGACACTGAGACACTGAGACACAGACACACAGAGACAAGGAGACACAGAGACGCAGAGAAACTGAGACACTGAGCCACAGAGACACAGAGACTCTGAGACGCTGAGGCACAGAGACACTGATACAGAGTGAAACTGAGACTCAGAGAAACTGAGATGCTGAGACACTAAGATACGGAGGCACTGAGACTCTGAGTCACTGAGACACTGAGACACAGGGACATTGCGACTCTGCGACAGGGAGACACAGAGACACTGAGACACAGAGACATTGAGACTCTGAGGCACTGAAACACTGTGACACAGAGACACAGAGAACCTGATACACTGAGACACTGAGACACAGTGACACTGAGAAACAGAGACACAGAGACACTGAGACCCTGAGGCACTGAGACACTGTGACACTGAGACACTGAGACACAGAGAACCTGAAACGCTGAGACACTGAGAAACAGAGACACAGAGACACTGAGACCCTGAGGCACTGAGACACTGTGACACTGAGACACTGTGACACTGAGACACTGAGACACAGAGACACTGAGAAACAGAGACACAGAGACACTGAGACCCTGAGGCACTGAGACAATGTGACACTGAGACACTGAGACACTTAGACACAGAGACACAGAGAATCGGATACGCTGTGACACTGAGACACTGAGACCCAGAGACCCAGAGACACAGGGACAGTGTGACTCTGAGACAGGGAGACGCAGAGACACTGAGGCACAGAGACACAGAGACATTGAGACACTGAGACACAGAGACACAGAGAACCTGATATGCTGAGACACTGAGACACTGAGAAACAGAGACACAGAGACACTGAGACCCTGAGGCACTGAGACACTGTGACACTGAGACACTGAGACACAGAGACACAGAGAACCTGATAGGCTGAGACACTGATACACTCAGACACAGAGACACTGAGACGCTGAGGCACTGAGACACTGTGACACTGAGACACTGAGACACAGAGACACAGAGAACCTGATACGCTGAGAAACTGAGACACAGAGACTCTGAGAAACAGAGACACAGAGACACTGAGACCCTGAGACACTGAGACAATGTGACACTGAGACACTGAGACACAGAGAATCGGATATGCTGTGACACTGAGACCCTGAGACACTGAGACAATGTGACACTGAGACACTGAGACACAGAGAATCGGATATGCTGTGACACTGAGACCCATAGACACTGAGACTCTGAGACACTGAGACACTGAGACAAAGTGACACAGAAAGACCGAGTAACAGAGACACAGAGACACTGAGACACAGAGACTCTGAGACACAGAGACACTGAGACACAGAGACACAGAGGCACAGAGAATCTCTTACGCTGAGACACTGAGACACAGGGACACTGAGACTCTGACATCCTGAGGCACTGTGACACTGAGACACTGAGATACAGAGACACAGAGACTCTGAGACACTGGGACACTGAGACACAGGAACACTGAGGCTCCGAGGCACTGAGACTCAGAGACGCAGAGACGCAGAGACACAGAGATGCGGAAACTCTGACAGAGCCACAGAGGCTCAGAGACACAGTGACATTGAGACTCTAAGACACTGAGACACAGGGACTCTGAGACACAGAGACACAGAGGCAGTGAGACTCTGAGACACTGAGACACAGAGACTCTGAGACACTGAGGCAATGAGACACAGAGACACTGAGGCACTGAGACAGAAAGACACTGAGACACTGAGACACGGAGACACGGAGACACAGAGAAACTGAGTCACTGAGACTCAGAGACACAGAGACACAGAGAAACTGAGACTCTGTGACACTGAGACACAGAGACACTGAGATTCTGAGACACTGGGACAATGAGACACTGAGACACAGAGACACTGAGACACTGAGACACAGAGAAACAGAGACACTGAGACACAGAGACACATACATAGAACATAGAACACTACAGCACAAACAGGCCCTTCGGCCCACAAGCTGCGCCAATCACATCATCACCTACCAACCTACAGACCTATCTATAACCCTCAATCTCATTAAACCCCATATACTCATCCAGAAGTCTTTTAAAAGACCCCAGCGAGTTCGCCTCCACCACCACTGACGGCAGCCGATTCCATTCACTCACCACCCTCTGAGTGAAAAACTTACCCCTAACATCACTTCTGAACCTCCCTCCCCGCACCTTAAATCTGTGTCCTCTCGTAGCGACCATTTCAAACGGGGAAATAGCCTCTGATACACTGAGACAGTGAAACACTGAGACACAGAGACACTGAGACTCTGAGACACTGAGGCACAGAGACACAGAGAAACTGAGGCACTGTGTCTCAGAGAAACAGAAACTCTGAGACACGGAGACACAGAGACACAGAGAAACTGAGACACTGAGACTCAGTGACACAGAGACTCTGAGACACTGAGACACTGAGTCACAGAGGCACAGCGACACAGAGACATTGCGACTCTGAGACATGGAGGCACAGAGACACTGAGACACAGAGACAAAGAGACATTGAGACTCTGAGACACTGATACACAGAGACTCTGAGACACTGAGACCCAGAGACACAGAGATACAGAGACACTGGGACTCTGTGACACTGAGACACAGAGAAACTGAAACACTGAGACACAGAGACACATACACACTGAGACTCTGATACACTGAGACACTGAAACACTGAGACACAGAGACACTGAGACTCTGAGACACTGAGGCACAGAGACACAGAGAAACTGAGGCACTGTGTCTCAGAGAAACAGAGACTCTGAGACACGGAGACACAGAGACACAGAGAAACTGAGACACTGAGACTCAGAGACACAGAGACTCTGTGACACTGAGACACAGAGGCACTGAGACACAGAGGCACTGAGACTCTGAGACACTGAGGGACTGAGACACAGAGACGCTGAGAAACTGAAACACAGAGACACAGAGACACAGAGACAAGCAGACACAGAGACGCAGAGAAACTTAGACACTGAGCCGCAGAGACACAGAGACTATGAGACTCTGAGGCACAGAGACACTGAGACAGAGAGAAACTGAGGCTCAGAGAAACTGAGACACTGAGACACGGAGGCACTGAGACTCTGAGTCACTGAGACACTGAGACACAGAGGCACAGAGACACAGGGACATTGCGACTCTGAGACAAGGAGACACAGAGACACTGAGACACAGAGACATTCAGACTCTGGGACACTGAGACACTGTGACACGGAGACACTGAGACTCTGAGACACTGAGACACAGAGAACCTGATATGCTGACACTGAGACACAGTGACACTGAGAAACAGAGAGACAGAGACACTGAGACACTGTGACAATGAGACACTGAGACACGGAGACACAGACAACCTGATACGCTGAGACACTGAGACACTGAGACACTGAGACACAGAGACACTGAGAAACAGAGACACAGAGACACTGAGACCCTGAGGCACTGAGACAATGTGGCACGGAGACACTGAGACACAGAGGCACAGAGAATCGGATACGCTGTGACACTGAGACACTAAGACCCAGAGACCCAGAGACTCAGAGACACTGAGACACTGAGACAAAGTGATACAGAAAGACTGAGTAACGGAGACATAGAGACACTGAGACACTGAGACACCGAGACACAGAGACTCTGAGACACAGAGACACTCAGACACAGAGACACAGAGACACAGGGAATCTCTTACGCTGAGACACTGAGACACTGAGACACAGGGACACTGAGACACTGTGACACAGAGACACTGAGACACAGAGACACAGAGACACTGAGACCCTGAGGCACTGAGACTCTGAGTCACTGAGACACAGAGACACAGGGACATTGCGACTCTGAGACAAGGAGACACTGAGACACAGAGACAGAGAGAAAATGAGACTCAGAGAATCTGAGACGCTGAGACACGGAGGCATTGAGACTCTGAGACACTGATACAGAGAGACACAGAGTCTCTGAGACACTGAGACACAGAGACACAGAAAACCTGATACGCTGAGACACTGAGACACAGAGACACTGTGGCACAGAGACACAGAGAGACAGAGACACAGGCACTCTGAGACATTGAGACTCTGAGACACTGAGAGACTGAGACACAGTGACACAGAGTCTCTGAGACACAGAGACACAGAGAACCTGATACGCTGAGACACTGAGACACAGAGACGCTGAGAAACAGAGACACAGAGACACTGAGATCCTGAGGCACTGAGACCCTGAGACACTGTGACACTGTGACACTGAGACACAGAGAACAGAGAATCGGATACGCAGCGACACTGACACACTGAGACCCAGAGACCAAGAGAATCTGAGACACTGAGACAAAGTGACACAGAGAGACTGAGTAACAGGTACACAGAGACACTGAGACACTGAGACACAGAGATTCTGAGACACAGAGACACAGAGAAACAGAAACACAGAGACTCTGAGACACTGAGATACTGAGACACTGAGGCACATTGACACTGAGACAGAGAGACACTGAGACTCTGAGACACTGAGACTCTGAGACACTGTGGCACTGAGGCACTGACACACTGAGTCACTGAGACACAGAGAGACTGAGAAACTGAGACACAGAGACTCAGACACTGAGACACTGTGGCACTGCGGCACTGACACAATGAGATACTGAGGCACTGAGACACTGAGACACAGAGACACTGAGGCAGTGAGACACAGAGACAGAGAGAAACTGAGACTCAGAGAAACTGTGATGCTGAGATATGGAGGCACTGAGACTCTGAGTCACTGAGACACAAAGGCACAGAGACACAGGGACATTGTGACTCTGAGACAAGGAGACACAGAGACACTGAGACACAGAGACACATAGGCAGTGAGACTCTGAGACACAGAGGCAGTGAGACTCTGAGACACTGAGTCACAGAGGCACTGAGACACTGAGACAATGAGACACAGAGACACAGAAGGACAGAGACACAGAGACTCTGAGACACTGTGACACTAGACACTGAGACACTGAGACACAGAGAGGCTGAGTCTCTGAGACACGGTGACACTGAGACACAAAGGCACTGAGATACAGAGACACTGAAATTCTGAGACACTGAGACAATGAGACACTGAGACACAGAGACACTGAGACTCTGAGACACTGAGGCACAGAGACACTCAGAAGCAGAGACACTGAGACACTGTGACACTGAGACACTGAGACCCTGAGGCACTGAGACAAGTGACACTGAGACACTAAGACACTGAGACACAGAGACACTGAGAAACAGAGACACAGAAACACTGAGACCCTGAGGCACTGAGACAATGTGACACTGAGACACTGAGAAACTGAGACACAGAGACACAGAGAATCGGACACGCTGCGACACTGAGACACTGAGACCCAGAGACTCTGAGACACTGAGATACTGAGACACAGAGAAACTGAGGCACTGAGACTCAGAGACACAGAGACTCTGAGACACTGAGGCACAGAGAATCGGATACGCTGCGACACTGAGACACTGAGACCCAGAGACACTGAGACTCTGAGGCTCTGAGACACAGAGGCACTGTGACTCTGAGACACTGAGGCACAGAGACACTGAGACAGAGAGAAACTGAGACTCAGAGAAACTGAGGCACTGAGACACAGAGACACTGAGCCACAGAGACACAGAGACTCTGAGACTCTGAGGCACAGAGACACTGAGACAGAGAGAAACTGAGACTCAGAGAAACTGAGACGCTGAGACACTGAGATACGGAGGCACTGAGACTCTGAGTGACTGAGACACTGAGACACAGAGACACTGAGACACTGAGACAAAGAGACACAGAGACACAGAGGCAGTGAGACTCTGAGACAGTGAAACACTGAGACACAGAGTCACAGAGACACACAGACACTGAGACACAGAAGGACAGAGACACAGAGACTCTGAGACACTGTGACACTAGACACTGAGACACTGAGACACAGAGAGACTGAGTCTCTGAGACACGGTGACACTGAGACACAGAGGCACAGATATACAGAGACACTGAAATTCTGAGACACTGAGACAATGAGACACAGAGACACAGAGACACTGAGACTCTGAGACACTGAAGCACTGAGACACAGAGACACTGAGACACTGAGACAGAAAGACACTGAGACACGGAGACACAGAGACACAGAGAAACTGAGGCACGGAGACTCAGAGACACAGAGACTCTGTGACACTGAGGTACAGAGGCACTGAGACACATAGACACTGAGTTTCTGAGACAATGAGGCAATGAGACACTGAGACCCTGAGACAGAGAGACACAGAGACACAGAGGCTCTGAGACTCAGAGACACTGAGACAATGAGACACAGTGACACTGAGACTCTGAGACACTGAGACAAAGTGACACAGAGAGACTGAGTAACAGAGACACAGAGACACTGAGACACAGAGACACAGATAATCTGAGACACTGAGGCACAGAGAAACTGAGACAGGGAGACACTGAGACGCTGAGACACTGAGACACAGAGACACAGAGGCAGTGAGAATCTGAGACACTGAGACACTGAGACGCAGAGACACTGAGACACTGAGACACAGAGAATGTGATACTCTGCGACACTGAGACACTGAAACACACAGACACAGAAACACTGAAACACTGAGGCACAGAGACACTGAGACACTGAGACAAAGTGACACAGAGAGACTGAGTAACAGAGACACAGAGACACTGAAACATTGAGACACAGAGACACTGTGGCTCTGAGACACAGAGGCACTGAGACACAGAGACACTTGAACACAGAGACACAGAGATTCTGAGACACTGAGACACAGAGAAACAGAGACACAGAGACACATAGTCTCTGAGACACTGAGACACAGAGACACTGAGGCACATTGACACTGAGACAGAGAGACACTGAAACTCTGAGACTCTGAGACACTGAGACACAGAGACTCTGAGACTGAGAGACACTGAGACACTGAGACACGGTGACACGGTGGCACTGTGGCACTGATACACTGTGAAACTGAGACAGTGAGACTCAGAGATTCTGAGACACTGAGACACTGTGGCACTGAGGCATTGACACAATGAGACACTGAGCCAATGAGACACTGAGACACAGAGACCCTGTGACACTGAGAATCTGAGGCACTGAGACAATGAGACAAGAGACACAGAAACTCTGAGACACTGAGACTCAGGAACACGGAGCCCCTGAGGCACTGAGACACAGAGACGCAGAGACACATACACACTGAGACTCTGATACACTGAGACACTGAAACACTGAGACGCAGAGACAGTGAGACTCTGAGACACGTAGACACTGAGCACAGAGACACAGAGACACTGAGACTCTGAGACACTGAGAAACAGAGACACTGAGACACAGAGACACTGAGAAACAGACACACTGAGACACAGAGAATCTGATACGCTGAGACACTGAGACACAGAGAAACTGAGAAACAGAGACACTGAGACATTGAGACTCTGAGGCACTGAGACGCTGAGACACAGAGAGACTGAGACTCTGAGACACGGCGACACTGAGAAACAGAGGCACTGAGACACAGAGACATTGCGACTCTGAGACACTGAGACACAGAGACACAGAGAATCTGATGCGCTGCGACGCTGAGACACTGAGACACAGAGACACAAAAACACAGAGATTCTGAGACACTGAGACACAGAAGCACTGAGAAACAGAGACACAGAGACTCTGAGACACTGAGACAAAGTGACACAGAGAGACTGATTAACAGAGACACAGAGACACTGAAACACTGAGACACAGAGACACTGAGACTCTGAGACACAGGGAACTGAGACACAGAGACACTGGGACACAGAGACACAGAGATTCTGAGACCCTGTGACACGGAGACACATAGACTCTGAGACACTGATACACAGAGACACTGAGGCACATTGACACTGAGACATAGAGACACTGAGACTCTGAGACGCTGAGACATAGAGACACAGAGACACTGAGACTGAGAGGCACTGAGACACTGAGACACGGTGACACTGTGGCACTGAGGCATTGAGACACTCAGAAACTGAGACAAAGAGAGACTGAGAAACTGAGACACAGAGACTCTGAGACACCTAGACACTGTGGCACTGAGGCATTGACACAATGAGAAACTGAGCCACTGAGACACTGAGACACAGAGACTCTGTGACACTGAGACTCTGAGACACTGAGACACAGAGACACAGAAACTCTGAGACACTGAGACACAGGAACACTGAAGCTCTGAGACACTGAGATACAGAGACACAGAGAGACAGAGGCACTGAGACTCTGTGACACTGAGACAAAGAGACACTGTGACACAGGGACTCAGATTCTGAGACACTGAGACACTGAGACACAGAGACACTGAGACACAGAGACACAGAGAAACAGAGACACTGAGACACAGAGACACTGAGAAACAGAGCCACGGAGACACAGAGACAGAGAAAATCTGATACGCTGAGACACTGAGACACAGAGACACTGAGACACAGAGACACAGAGAAACAGAGACACTGAGACACAGAGACACTGAGAAACAGAGCCACGGAGACACAGAGACAGAGAAAATCTGATACGCTGAGACACTGAGAAACAGAGACACTGAGACATTGAGACACAGAGAATCTGATACGCTGCGACACTGAGACACAGAGACACAGAAACACTGAGACTCTGAGACACTGAGACACTGAGAAACAGAGACACAGAGGTTCTGAGGCACTGAGACAAAGTGACACAGAGAGACTGAGTAACAGAGACACAGAGACACTGAAACACTGAGACACAGAGACAGTGGGACTCTGAGACACAGAGATACTGAGACACAGAGACACTGGGACACAGAGACACAGAGACACTGAGACTGAGAGACACTGGAGACACTGGGACATGGTGACACTGTGGCACTGAGGCATTGACACACGGAGACACTGAGAAACTGAGACAAAGATAGACTGAGAAACTGAGACACTGAGACACAGAGACTCTGAGACACTGAGACACTGTGGCACCGAGGCATTGACACAATGAGAAACTGAGGCACTGAGACACTGAGACACAGAGACTCTGTGACAATGACAGAGGCACTGTGACACAGAGACACTGGGACACACAGACACAGAGATGCTGAGACACTGAGGCACAGAGAAACAGAGACACAGAGACACTGAAACACTGTGACATGAGACACTGAAACACTGTGACACAGAGACACTGAGACTCTGAGACACAGAGGCACTGATACACTGAGACACATAGACACGGAGACTCTGATGCACTTAGACACAGAAACACTGAGCCGCAGAGACACAGAGACACTGAGACTCTGAGAAACTTAGACACTTAGACACTGAGACACTGAGACACAGAGACACTGAGACACAGAGACACTGAGAAACAGAGACACTGAGACACAGAGACAAAGAGAATCTGTTACGCTGATACGCTGAGACACTGAGACACAGAGACACTGAGACACTGAGACCCAGAGACTCTGAGACACTGAGACAAAGTGACACAGAGAGACTGAGTAACAGAGACACAGAGACACTGAAACACTGAGACTCAGAGACACTGAGGCTCTGAGACACAGAGACACTGAGACACAGAGACACTGGGACGCAGAGACACAGAGATTCTGAGACACTGAGACACAGAGAAACAGAGACACAGAGACACATAGACTCTGAGACACTGAGACACAGAGACAATGAGGCACATTGACACTGAGACAGAGAGACACTGAAACTCTGAGACTCTGACACACTGAGACATAGAGACACAGAGACTCTGAGACTGAGAGTCTCTGAGACACGGTGACACTGTGCCACTGAAGCACTGATACACTGAGAAACTGAGACACTGAGACACAGAGGTTCTAAGACACTGAGACACTGTGGCACTGAGGCATTGACACAATGAGACACTGAGCCAATGAGACACTGAGACACAGAGTGTATGTGACACTGAGAATCTGAGGCACTGAGACACTGAGACACAGAGACACTGAGACACAGAAACTCTGAGACACAGAGACTCAGGAACACAGAGCTTCTGAGGCAATGAGACACAGAGACGCAGAGACACATACACACTGAGACTCAGATACACTGAGACAATGAAACACTGAGACGCAGAGACACTGAGACTCTGAGACACTGAGACACTGAGCACAGAGACACAGAGACACTGAGACTCTGAGACACTGAGACACTGAGAAACAGAGACATTGAGACACAGAGACACTGAGAAACAGAGACACTGAGACACTGAGAAACAGAGACACTGAGACACAGAGACACTGAGAAACAGAGACACTGAGACACTGAGACACAGAGACACTGAGAAACAGAGCCACGGAGACACAGAGACACAGAAAATCTGATACGCTGAGACACTGAGACACAGAGACACTGAGAAGCAGAGACACTGAGACATTGAGACACAGAGATTCTGATACGCTGCAACACTGAGACACTGAGACACTGAGACACAGAGACACAGAAATACTGAGACTCTGAGACACTGAGACACTGTGACACTGAGAAACAGAGACACAGAGACTCTGAGACACTGAGACAAAGTGACACAGAGAGACTGATTAACAGAGACACAGAGACACTGAAACACTGAGACACTGAGACTCTGAGACACAGAGATACTGAGACACAGAGACACTGGGACACAGAGACACAGAGATTCTGAGAAACTGTGGCACAGAGACACAGAGAAACAGAGACACAGGGACACATAGACTCTGAGACACTGAGGCACAGAGACACTGAGGCACATTGACACTGAGACGGAGAGACACTGAAACTCTGAGATGCTGAGACATAGAGACACAGAGACACTGAGACTGAGAGACACTGAGACACTGAGACACGCTGACACTATGGCACTGAGACACTGTGGCACTGAGGCATTGACACAATGAGAAACTGAGCCACTGAGACACTGAGACACAGAGACTCTGTGACACTGAGACTCTGAGGCACTGAGACACTGAGACACACAGACACTGACACTCTGAGGCACTGTGACACTGAGACACTGAGGCATTGATACAATGAGACACTGAGCCACTGAGACACAGGGACACTGAGAAACAGAGACACTGAGACTCTGAGGCGCTGTGACACTGAGACACTGAGGCATTGATACAATAAAACACTGGGCCACTGAGACACAGAGACACTGAGAAACAGAGACACAGAGACACTGAGACTCTGAGGCACTGTGACACTGAGACACAGAGACACAGAGAATCTGATACGCTGCGACACTGACACACTGAGACACAGAGACACAGAAACACCGAGACTGAGACACAGAGACACAGAGAAACAGAGACACTGAGACACAGAGACACAGAGAATCTGATACGCCGAGACACTGAGACACTGAGAAACAGAGACACAGAGAATCAGAGACATTGAGACTCTGAGGCACTGAGACACTGAGAAACTGAGACACAGAGACACTGAGAATCTGATACGCTGCGACACTGGGACACTGAGACACAGAGACACAGAAACACATAGACACTGAGATACTGAGACACAGAGGCACTGAGACTCTGAGACACTGAGACTCAGAGACACAGAGAAACAGAGACACTGAGGCACAGGGACACTGATAAAAAGAGTCACTGAGACACAGAGACACTGGGAAACAGAGACACAGAGACATTGAGACTCTGAGGCACTGTGACACTGAGACACTGAGACACAGAGACACAGAGACACCGAGACACTGAGACTGAGAGACACTGAGACACTGAGACGCTGAGACAGGGTGACACTGTGTCACTGAGGCACTGACCCACTGAGACACTGAGACACAGAGAGACTGAGAAACTGAGACACAGAGACTTGAGACACTGTGGCACTGAGGCATTGACACAATGAGACACTGAGCTACTGAGACTCAGAGACATCGAGACACTGAGACTGAGAGACACTGAGACACTGAGACGCTGAGACAGGGTGACACTGTGTCACTGAGGCACTGACCCACTGAGACACAGAGACACAGAGAAACAGAGACACAGAGACACAGAGACTCTGAGACACTGAGACACAGAGACACTGAGACACAGAGACACTGGGACACAGAGACACAGAGATTCTGAGACACTGAGACACAGAGAAACAGAGACACAGAGACACATAGACTCTGAGACACTGAGACACAGAGACACTGAGGCATTGATACAATGAGACACTGAGCCACTGAGACACTGAGACACAGAAACTCTGTGACACTGAGACTCTGAGGCACTGAGACACTGAGACACAGAGACACTGAGATTCTGATACACTGAGACACTGAATCACTGAGACGCAGAGACACAGAGACACTGAGACTCTGAGGCACTGAGACTCAGAGACACTGAGAAACAGAGACAATGAGACACAGAGACACTGAGAAACAGAGACATTGAGACACTGAGACACAGAGACACAGAGAAACAGAGACACAGAGACATTGAGACTCTGAGGCACTGAGGCACTGAGACACAGAGACACAAAGACATCGAGACAGTGAGACTCTGAGACACTGAGACACAGAGAGACTGAGACTCTGAGACACGGTGACACTGAGGCACAGAGGCACTGGGACTCTGAGACACTGCAACAATGAGATACTGAGACACTGAGACATAGAGACGCAGAGACACAGAGACACGGAGACTCTGAGACACAGAGACACAGAGGCACAGAGACACTGAGATTCTGAGACACTGAGACAATGAGGCACTGAGACACTGAGACACAGAGACACAGAGGCACAGAGACACAGGGACATTGCGACTCTGAGACACGGAGACACAGAGACACTGAGACACAGAGGCAAAGAGACATTGAGACTCTGAGACACTGAGACACAGAGAGTCTGAGACACTGAGGCACAGAGACACTCATAAACAGAGAGACAGAGACACTGAGAAACAGAGACTCTGAGACACTGCGACACAGAGACACATAGACACTGAGACTCTGAAACACTGAGACACTGAAACACTGAGACGCAGAGACACAGAAACACTGAGAATCTGAGACACTGAGACACTGAGGCACTGAGAAACAGAGACACTGAGACACTGAGACACTTAGGCCCTGAGACACTGAGACACAGAGACACAGAGAATCTGATACGCTGAGACACTGAGACACTGAGAAACAGAGGCACAGAGACATTGAGACTCTGAGGCACAGAGACACTGAGACACAGAGAATCTGATATGCTGCGACACTGAGACACTGAGACACAGAAACACTGAGACTCTGAGACACTGAGAACCAGAGACTCTGAGTCACTGAGACACTGTGACAAAGTGACACAGGGAGACTGAGTAACAGAGACACAGAGACACAGAAACACTGAAACACTAAGACACTGAGACTCTGAGACACAGAGACACTGACACAGAGACACTGGGACACAGAGACAGAGACTCTGAGACACTGAGACACAGAGACACAGAGAAACAGAGACACGGAGACACATAGACTCTGAGACACTGAGACACAGAGACACTGAGGCACATTGACACTGAGACAGAGAGACACTGAAATTCTGAGATGCTGAGACACTGAGACTCAGAGACACAGAGACACTGAGTCTGAGACACACTGAGACACTGAGACACAGAGAGACTGAGAAACTGAGACACAGAGACTCTGAGACACTGGCACTGAGGCATTGACACAATGAGCCACTGAGACACAGAGACTCTGTGACACTGAGACTCTGAGGCACTGAGACACTGAGGCACTGAGACACAGAGACACAGAGACACTGAGACTCTGATGCACTGAGACACTGAAACACTGAGACGCAGAGACACAGAGACACTGAGACACAGAGACTCTGAGACACTGAGATACTGTGGCACTGAGGCATTGATACAATGAGACACTGAGCCACTGAGACACTGAGACACAGAGACACTGAGACTCTGATACACTGAGACACTGAAACACTGAGACGCAAAGACACAGAGATACTGAGACTCTGAGACACTGAGACACTGAGACACAGTGACACAGAGACACTGAGACACAGAGACATAGAGACACAGAGACACTGAGACTCTCAGATACGGAGATACTGAGACACAGAGACACTGAGACTCAGAGATTCTCAACACCAAGACACTGAGACAATCATACACTGAGACTCTGAGACACTCAGACACTGAAACTCTGAGACACTGAGACACAGTGACACAGGGGCACAGAGAAACTGAGACACTCAGACACAGGGACACAGAGACACTGAGGCACTGAGACACAGAGACTATGAGACACTGAGACACAGAGACACTGAGAGTCAGAGGCACTGAGACTCTGAGACACACAGACACTGAGACACTGAGACACAGTGACACTGAGACACTGAAACTCTGAGACACTGAGACTCAGAGACAGAGAAACTGACAAACTGTGACACTGAGACAATGAGACACTGAGATACAGAGACACAGAGACACTGAGACCCTGAGGCACAGAGACACTGAGACATATAGACACAGAGACAAAGTGACAGTGAGACACAGAGACACTGAGGCACTGAGACTCTGAGACACTCAGGCACTGAGACACTGAGGCACTGAGACTCTGAGACACTCAGGCACTGAGACACTGAGGCACAGAGACACAGAGAACCTGAGACACTGAGACTCTGAGACACTGAGACACAGTTACACAGAGACACTGAGACTCTGAGAAACTGAGACACAGAGAGAAAGAGACACTGAGACACTGAGACACAGAGGCACTGAGACACAGAGAAACTGAGACTCTGAGACACTGAGAAACTGACACTCTGAGACACTGAGACACAGTGACACAGAGACACTGAGACTCAGAGACACAGTGTCACTGAACTTTGAGACACTGATACACAGAGACACCGAGACACTGAGACTCAGAGCAACAGGGACACTGAAACCATGAGACACAGAGACACTGAGACACTGAGTTTCTGAGACACTGAGGCAATGAGACAATGAGACAGAGAGACACTGAGACACGGAGACACAGAGACAAAGAGAAACTGAGTCTCTGAGGCACTGAGACTTTGAGAAACTGAGATACAGAGACACTGAGTCACTGACACTCTGAGAGACTGAGACACAGACACAGAGACACTGAGGCAATGAGACATTGAGACTATGAGACTCTGAGACACAGAGACATAGATACACAGAAACATAGATTCACAGAGACACTGAGACTGAGACACTGAGATACTGAGACTCTGAGACAGTGAGCCACTGAGACTCTGAGAATCTGAGAGACAGAGACACTGAGACACAGGGACACTGAGACACTGAGACACTGAGAATCAGAGGCACAGAGACACAGAGACACTGAGAAACTGAGACTCTGAGACCCTGAGATACAGCGACACTGAGACGCAGAGACATTGAGACTCTGAGACTCTGAGACACTGAGACACTGAGACACAGACACAGAGACACTGAGATGCAGAGACACAGAGACACAGAGATACTGAGACACTGAGACTCTGAGAATCTGAGACACAGAGACACTGAGGCACTGAGACACTGAGGCACAGAGACACTGAGACATTGAGACACAGAGACACTGAGGCTCTGAGAACTCAGAATCTGAGACACTGAGACACAGTGACACAGAGACACAGAGGTACTGAGACACTGAGACTCTGAGAATCTGAGACACAGAGACACTGAGGCACTGAGACACTGAGGCACAGAGACACTGAGACATTGAGACACAGAGACACTGAGGCTCTGAGAACTCAGAATCTGAGACACTGAGACACAGTGACACAGAGACACAGAGGTACTGAGACACTGAGACTCTGAGAATCTGAGACACAGAGACACTGAGGCGCTGAGACACTGAGGCACAGAGACACTGAGACATTAAGACACTGTGACACTGAGACTGTGAGTAACTGAGACACTGCGACACAGAGACATAGAGTCAGAGAGACACTAAGACCATGAAATTCTGAGACACTGACACACTTAGACACAGAGACACTGAGACAATGAGACTCAGACTCAGAGCCTCTGAGACTCTGAGACACTGAGACACTGAGAAACTGAGACTCTGAGACACAGAGACAGAGTGACACAGAGACAGTGAGACACTGAGACTCTGTGACACTGAGATACTGAGACGCTGAGACTCTGAGACGCTGACCCACTGAGACTCAGAGACACAGAGGCACAGACATACTGAGACACTGAGACACTGATACTCTGAGAGAGAGGGAGACAGAGACACAGAGACACTGAGGCACTGAGACTCTGAGACACTGAGACTCTGAGACACTGAGACACTGATACTCTGAGTCAGAGGGACACAGAGACACTGAGACACTGAGCAGCTGAGACACTGAGACACAGAGACACAGAAAGACTGAGACGCTGAGTCACTGAGACATTGAAACTCTGAGATGCAGAGACTCTGAGACGCAGAACCGCTGAGACTCTGAGACGCAGAGACTCTTAGACACAGAGACTTTGACACGCAGAGACTCCGAGACACTGAGACGCAGGGACTCTGAGACGCAGAGGCCCTGCGACGCAGAGAGGTAGATATGCTGAGACTCTGAGATGCAGATACTCTGAGACACAGAAACTCAGAGACACTGAGACTCTGAGACTCAGAGAGTCTGAGATGCTGAGACGCGGAGACGCGGAGACGCAGAGACGCAGAGACTCCGAGACGTGGAGACTCTGAGACGCCAAAACTCTGAGATGCAGAGACTCTGAGACGCTGAAACTCAGGGACGCAGAGACGCTGAGAAGCACAGACACTGAGACACAGAGGCTCTGAGACGCAGAGGCTCTGAGGCGCTGAGACACAGGGACGCTGAGATGCAGAGACTCTGAGACGCAGCAACTCTGAGACGCACAGAATCTGAGAGGCAGAGACTATGGGAGGAACAGACTCTGAGAGGCAGAGATTCTGAGACGCAGAGACGCTGAGATGCAGAGAATCTGAGACACAGAGATGCCGAAACGCAGAGATGCTGAGATGCAGAGACTCTGAGGCGCAGAGATGCTGAGACGCAGAGATGCTGAGACGCAGAGACACTGAGACGCTGAGCCTCTGAGAGGCAGAGACTCTGAGAAGCTGAGACGCTGAGCCTCTGAGAGGCAGAGACTCTGAGAAGCTGAGACGCTGAGCCTCTGAGAGGCAAAGATTCTGAGAAGCTGAGACGCTGAGATGCAGAGACTCTGAGACGCAGCGACTCTGAGACGCACAGAATCGGAGAGGCAGAGACTACGGGACGAACAGACTCTGTGACGCAGAGATTCTGAGACGCAGAGACGCTGAGACGCAGAGACTCTGAGACGCAGGGATGCTGAGACGCAGAGACGCAGAGACACAGAGATGCAGAGAATCTGAGATGCAGAGACGCTGAGACGCAGAGACGCTGAGATGGAAAATCGCTGAGAAGCAGAGACTCCAAGACGCAGAAAATCTGAGACGCCAAGTCTCAGAGACACTGAGAAGCACAGACACTGCGACGCAGAGACTCTGAGGTGCAGAGACGCTGAGACGCACAGACGCAGAGACTCCGAGACACAGAGACGCTGAGGTGCAGAGAGTCTGAGACGCAGAGATTCTGAGACGCAGTGATGCTGAGACGCTGAGAAGCACAGATGCTGAGACGTAGAGACTCTGAGACGCAGAGACTCTGAGGCGCAGAGGCTCTGAGACGCACAGACTCTGAGACGCAGAGATTCTGAGACGCAGAGACGCTGAGGCACAGAGACGCTGAGAAGCACAGACGCTGAGACGCAGAGACTCTGAGGCGCAGAGACGCTGAGACACAGAGACTCTGAGACGCAGAGACGCTGAGACTCTGAGACGCAGAGACGCAGGGACGCAGAGACGCAGGGACGCAGAGACTCTGAGACGCAAGAGACTCTGAGACGCAGCGACTTTGAGACACACACACCCTGATACGCAGAGACTCTGAGACGCTGAGACGTTGAGACGCTGAGACGCAGAGACTCAGAGCCACTAAGACTCTGGTACGCAGAGAAGCCGAGACGCAGAGATGCAACGACGCTGAGACGCAGAGACTCTGAGACGCAAAGGCTCTGAGATGCTGAGACTCTTAGACGTAGAGACTCTGAGACGCAGAGACGCCGAGACGCAGAGATGCAGCGACGCTGATACGCAGAGACTCTGAGGTGCAGAGACGCAGAGACTCCGAGACACAGAGACTCTGAGACGCTGAGACGCGGACATGCTGAGACGCAGAGACTCTGAGACACAGAGACGCTGAGACGCAGAGAGGCTAAGACACTGAGACGCTGAGACGCTGAGACTCAGAGACGCAGAGACTCTGAGAAGCAAAGACGCTGAGACGCAGAGACTCTGAGACGCAGCAACTCTGAGACGCACAGAATCTGAGAGGCAGAGACTATGGGATGAACAGACTCAGAGACGCAGAGACTCTGAGACGCAGAGACGCTGAGACGCAGAGACTCTGAGACACAGAGGCGCTGAGACGCAGAGACTCTGAGACGCAGAGACACTGAGAAACAGTGACGCTGAGAACCAGGGATGCTGAGACAAAGAGACTCTGAGACGCAGAGACTTTGAGACGCTGAGACGCTGAGACGCAGAGACTGAGACACAGAAATTCTGAGACGAAGAGATTCTGGGACGCAGTGACACTGAGATGCTGAGATGCAGAGACGTTGAAGAGCACAGACGCTGCGACGCAGAGACTCTGAGGTGAGAGACGCTGAGACGCTGAGACGCAGAGACGCTGAGACACAGAGACGCTGAGAACCACAGACGCTGAGACGCAGAGACTCTGAGACGCAGAGACGCTGAGATGCAGAGCTTCAGAGATGCAGAGACACTGAGAAGGACAGACCATGAGATGCAGAGACTCTGAGACACAGAAACGCAGAGACGCAGAGACTCTGAGATGCAGAGACGCAGGGACGCAAAAGACTCTGAGATGCAGAGGCACAGAGACTCTGAGCGGCAGAGACTCTGAGCTGCAGAGACGCTGAGACGCAGAGACGCTGAGACGCAGAGACTCTGAGGCGCAGAGATGCTGAGATGCAGAGACGCAGAGACTTTGAGACGCAGAGACTCCGAGATGTGGAGACTCTGAGACGCAGCGACTCTGAGACGCACAGAATCTGAGAGGCAGAGACTCTGAGTTGCAGAGACACTGAGACGCAGAGACGCTGAGACGGAAATACACTGAGACGCAGAGACACTGAGACGCAGAGACTCCGAGACGCAAAGACTCTGAGACACTGAGACTCTGAGACGCCGAGACGCCAATACGCAGAGACGCAGAGATGCAGAGACGCAGGGACACAGAGACGCTGAAACGCAGAAGCTATGAGAAACAGAGACTCTGAGACGCAGAGACTCTGAGACTGTGAGACGCAGAGATGCAGAGACTCTGAGACGCAGAGACTCAGAGACGCAGAGGCGCTGAGACGCAGAGACTCTGAGACAGAGAGATGCAGAGACGCTGAGACGCAGAGACTCTGAGACGTAGAGACTCTGAGACGCAGAGACTCTGAGACGCAGAGACGCTGAGACAAAGCGACTCTGAGATTCTGAGAGGCAAAGACTCTGAGACGCAGAGACGCTGAGACGCAGAGACTCTGAGACGCAGTGACGCAGAGATGCAGAGAATCTGAGACCCAGAGACGCAGAGACTCTGAGACGCAGAGACGCTGAGTCGCAGAGAGTCTGAGACTCCGAGACTCAGAGACGCAGCGACTTTGAGACACACAGAATCTGAGAGGCAGAGACTATGGGACGAACAGGCTCTGAGACGCAGAGACATTGAGACGCAGAAACTCTGAGACATATAGACTCTGAGACAAAGAGACTCTGAGAAGCAGAGAGTCTGAGACGCAGAGACGCTGAGACGCAGAGACGCTGAGATGCAGAGACTCAGAGACGCAGAGACGCTGAGAAGCACAGACCATGAGACGCAGAGACGCTGGGAAGCACAGACCATGAGACGCAGAGACTCTGAGAGGCAGAAACGCAGAGACGCAGAGACTCTGAGACGCAGAGACTCTGAGACGCAGAGACGCTGAGACGCAGAGACGCTGAGACGCCGAGACACTGAGACGCAGGGACTCTGAGACGCTGAGACGCAGAGACTCTGAGACGCTGTGATGCAGGGACTCTGAGACGCTGAGACGCAGTGACTCTGAGACGCACAGAATCTGTGAAGCAGAGACTATGGGACGAACAGACTCTGAGACGCGGAGACTCTGAGACGCAGCGACTTTGAGACGCACAGAATCTGAGAGGCAGAGACTCTGAGCTGCAGAGACACTGAGACTCAGAGACTCTGAGACGTAGAGACGCTGAGACGCAGAGACGCTAAGATGCAGAGACTCTGAGACGTAGAGACGCGGAGACGCAGAGACTCTGAGACGTAGAGACGCTGAGACGCAGAGGCTCAGAGACTCTGAGACGCAGAGACGCTGAGATAAAGCGACTCTGAGACGCAGAGACTCTGAGACGCAGAGAGTCTGAGACGTAGAGACACTGAGACGCAGAGGCTCCGAGACGCAGAGACTCTGAGACGCAGAGACGCAGACAGTCTGAGACGCTGAGACGTAGAGACGCTGAGACGCAGGGACTCTGAGACGTAGAGACGCTGAGACGCTGAGACGCTGAGACGCAGATACTCTGAGACGTAGAGACGCTGAGACGCAGAGAATCTGAGACGTAGAGACACTGAGACGCAGAGGCTCGGAGACACAGGGACTCTGAGGCGCAGAGACGCTGTGACGCAGAGAGTCTGAGACGTAGAGACGCTGAGACGTAGAGAGTCTGAGATGTAGAGACGCTGAGACGTAGAGACGCTGAGACGCAGAGACGCAGAGACGCAGAGACGCAGAGACGCTGAGACGAAGCGATTCTGAGACGCAGAGACGCTGAGACTCAGAGACTCTGAGACGTAGAGACGCTGAGACGCAGAGAATCTGAGACGTAGAGACTCTGAGACGCAGAGACTCTGAGACGCAGAGACGCAGAGACTCTGAGACGCAGAGACGCAGAGAGTCTGAGACGCTGAGACGTAGAGACGCAGAGAGTCTGAGATGTAGAGACGCTGAGACGTAGAGACGCTGAGACGCAGAGACGCTGAGACGCAGAGATGCTGAGACGCAGAGACTTTGAGACGTACAGACGCTGAGACGCAGAGACTCTGAGACGCAGTGACTCTGAGACGCAGAGACGCAGAGATGCAGAGACTCTGAAACGCAGTGACGCAGAGATGCAGAGACGCAGAGACGCTGAGACGCAGAGATGCTGAGACGCAGAGACGCTGAGACGCAGTGACTCTGAAGCGTAGAGACGCTGAGACGCAGAGAGTATGAGACGTAGAGACGCTGAGACGCAGAGACTCTGAGACGCAGAGACTCTGAGGCGTAGAGACACTGAGACGTAGAGATGCTGAGACGTAGAGACGCTGAGACGCAGAGACGCTGAGACGCAGGGACTCTGAGACATAGAGACGCTGAGACGCAGAGACGCTGAGATGCAGATACTCTGAGACGTAGAGACGCTGAGACGCAGAGAATCTGAGACGTAGAGACGCTGAGACACAGAGGCTCGGAGGCACAGGGACTCTGAGGCGCAGAGACGCTGAGACGAAGCGACTCTGAGACGCTGTGACTCAGAGACTCTGAGACGTAGAGACGCTGAGACGCAGAGAATCTGAGACGTAGAGACTCTGAGACGCAGAGACTCTGAGACGCAGAGACGCTGAGACGCAGAGAATCTGAGACGTAGAGACTCTGAGACGCAGAGACGCTGAGACGCAGAGACGCTGAGACGCAGAGACTTTGAGACGTAGAGACGCTGAGATGCAGAGACGCTGAGACACAGAAACTCTGAGACGTAGAGACGCTGATACGCAGAGACGCAGAGACGCAGAGACGCTGAGACGAAGCGATTCTGAGACGCAGAGACGCTGAGACTCAGAGACTCTGAGACGTAGAGACGCTGAGACGCAGAGAGTCTGAGACGTAGAGACTCTGAGACGCAGAGGCTCTGAGACGCAGAGACTCTGAGATGCAGAGGCTCTGAGACGCAGAGACTCTGAGACGCAGAGACGCTGAGACGCAGAGACGCTCAGACGCAGAGACGCTGAGATGCAGAGACTTTGAGACGTAGAGATGCTGAGACGCAGAGGCTCTGAGACGCAGAGGCTCTGAGACGCAGAGACGCTGAGACTCAGAGACTCTGAGACGCAGAGACGCTGAGACGCAGAGACTCTGAGACGTAGAGACTCTGAGGCGCAGAGACTCTGAGATGTAGAGACGCTGAGACGCAGAGACTCTGAGACGCAGAGACTCTGAGACGCAAAGACGCAGAGACGCTGAGACGCAGAGATGCTGAGACGCAGAGGCTCGGAGACGCAGAGACTCTGAGACGCAGAGACGCTGAGACGAAGCGATTCTGAGACGCAGAGACGCTGAGACTCAGAGACTCTGAGACGTAGAGACGCTGAGACGCAGAGAGTCTGAGACATAGAGACTCTGAGACGCAGAGGCTCTGAGACGCAGAGACTCTGAGATGCAGAGGCTCTGAGACGCAGAGACTCTGAGACGCAGAGACGCTGAGACGCAGAGACGCTGAGACGCAGAGACGCTGAGATGCAGAGACTTTGAGACGTAGAGACGCAGAGACGCAGAGGCTCTGAGACGCAGAGGCTCTGAGACGCAGAGACGCCGAGACACAGAGACTCTGAGATGCAGAGACGCTGAGACGCAGAGACTCTGAGACGCAGAGACTCTGAGACGCAAAGACGCAGAGACGCTGAGACGCAGAGACGCTGAGACGCAGAGACGCTGATACGCAGAGACTTTGAGACGTAGAGACGCTGAGACGTAGTGACGCTGAGACGCAGAGACGCTGAGACGCAGAGACGCTGAGACGCAGAGACTCTGAGACGCAAAGACGCAGAGACGCTGAGACGCAGAGACGCTGAGACGCAGAGACGCTGATACGTAGAGACGCTGAGACGCAGAGACGCTGAGACGCAGAGACGCTGAGACGCTGAGACGCAGAGACGCTGAGACGCAGAGACTTTGAGGCGTAGAGACGCTGAGACGCAGAGACGCTGAGACGTAGAGACGCTGAGACGCAGAGACGCTGATACGCAGAGACTTTGAGACGTAGAGACGCTGAGACGTAGTGACGCTGAGACGCAGAGACGCTGAGACGCAGGGACTCTGAGACGCAGAGACGCTGAGACGTAGAGACGCTGAGACGCAGAGACGCTGAGACGCAGAGACGCTGAGACGCTGAGACGCAGAGACGCTGAGACGCAGAGACTTTGAGGCGTAGAGACGCTGAGACGCAGAGACGCAGAGACGCAGAGACTTTGAGGCGTAGAGACGCTGAGACGCAGAGACGCAGAGACTTTGAGGCGTAGAGACGCTGAGACGCAGAGACGCTGAGACGCTGAGACGCAGAGACGCTGAGACGCAGAGACTTTGAGGCGTAGAGACGCTGAGACGCAGAGACGCAGAGACGCTGAGACGCAGAGACTTTGAGACGCAGAGACGCTGAGACGCTGAGACGCAGAGACGCTGAGACGCAGAGACTTTGAGGCGTAGAGACGCTGAGACGCAGAGACGCTGAGACGCTGAGACGCAGAGACGCAGAGACGCAGAGATGCTGAGACGCAGAGACACTGAGACGCAGAGACGTAGTGACTCTGAAGCGTAGAGACGCTGAGACGCAGAGACTCTGAGACGCTGAGACGTAGTGACTCTGAAGCGTAGAGACGCTGAGACGCAGAGACTCTGAGACGCTGAGACGTAGAGACGCTGAGACGTAGAGACGCTGAGACGTAGAGACGCTGAGACGCAGAGACGCAGAGACGCTGAGACGTAGAGACGCTGAGACGTAGAGACGCTGAGACGCAGAGACGCAGAGACGCTGCGATACTGAGACTCAGAGACGCATGGACTCTGATACTCTGAGACTCAGAGGCGCACAGACTCAGAGACGCAGAGATGCTGAGACGCAGAGACGCAGCTTGGCAGAGACGCTGAGACGCAGAGACGCAGCTTGGCAGAGACGCTGAGACGCAGAGACGCAGCGAGGCAGAGATGCTGATGCAGAGATGCTGAGACGCAGAGACGCAGCGAGGCAGAGACGCTGAGACGTAGAGACGCAGCGAGGCAGAGATGCTGATGCAGAGATTCTGAGACGCAGAGACGCTGAGATGCAGAGACGCTGAGACGCAGAGACGCTGAGACGCAGAGACGCTGAGACGCAGAGACGCTGAGACGCAGAGACGCAGTGACGCTGAGATGCAGAGACTCTGAGACGTCGGGACGCTGAGACGCAGAGACTCTGTGATGCAGAGACGCAGAGACACAGAAACTCTGAGACGTAGCGACGCTGAAACACAGAGACTCTGGGACGCAGAGACTCTGAGACTCTGAGACGCAGAGACGCTGAGACGAAGCGACTCTGAGATTCTGAGAGGCAGAGACACTGAGATGCAGTGACTCTGAGACGCAGAGACGCAGAGACGCTGAGACGCAGAGACCCTGAGACGCAGAGACTCTGAGACGCAGAAACTATGAGACACAGAGACTCTGAGACGCAGAGACGCTGAGACGCTGAGAAGCAGAGATTCTGAGACATAGAGATGCTGAAACGCAGAGACTCTGAGAAGCAGAGACACTGAGACGCAGAGACTTTGAGACGTAGAGACGCTGAGACGCAGAGAATCGGAGACGCAGAGACGCTGGGACGCAGAGACTCTGAGACGTAGAGACACAGAGACGCAGAGACGCTGAGACGCAGAGACGCTGAGACGCAGAGACACTGAGACGCAGAGACTTTGAGTCAAAAGACACTGAGACGCAGAGACTCTGAGACGTAGAGACGCTGTGACGCAGTGACTCTGAGACGAAGAGAGGCTGAGACGCAGAGACTCTGAGACGTAGAGACGCAGAGACGCAGAGACGCTGAGACGCAGAGACGCAGAGATGCTGAGACGCAGAAACTCTGAGACGAAGAGAAGCTGAGACGCAGAGACTCTGAGACGAAGAGACGCTGAGACGCAGAGACTCTGAGACGCAGAGACGCAGTGACGCAGAGACGCTGAGACGCAGAGACGCTGAGACACAGTGACTCTGAAGCGTAGAGACGCTGAGACGCAGTGACTCTGAAGCGCAGAGACGCTGAGACGCAGAGAGTATGAGACGTAGAGACGCTGAGACACAGAGACGCTGAGACGCAGAGACTCTGAGGCGTAGAGACACTGAGACGCAGAGATGCAGAGATGCAGAGACTCTGAAACGCAGTGACGCAGAGATGCAGAGAATCTGAGACGCAGAGACTCTGAGACGTAGAGACGCTGAGACGCAGTGACTCTGAGACGAAGAGAGGCTGAGACGCAGAGACTCTGAGACGTAGAGACGCAGAGACGCAGAGACGCTGAGACGCAGAGACGCAGAGATGCTGAGACGCAGAAACTCTGAGACGAAGAGAAGCTGAGACGCAGAGACGCTGAGACGCAGAGACTCTGAGACGCAGAGACGCAGTGACGCAGAGACGCTGAGACGCAGAGACGCTGAGAAGCAGAGACGCTGAGACGCAGAGACGCTGAGACGCAGTGACTCTGAAGCGTAGAGACGCTGAGACGCAGTGACTCTGAAGCGCAGAGACGCTGAGACGCAGAGAGTATGAGACGTAGAGACGCTGAGACACAGAGACGCTGAGACGCAGAGACTCTGAGGCGTAGAGACACTGAGACGCAGAGATGCAGAGATGCAGAGACTCTGAAACGCAGTGACGCAGAGATGCAGAGAATCTGAGACGCAGAGACTCTGAGACGTAGAGACGCTGAGACGCAGAGACGCTGAGACGCAGTGACTCTGAAGCGTAGAGACGCTGAGACGCAGTGACTCTGAAGCGCAGAGACGCTGAGACGCAGAGAGTATGAGACGTAGAGACGCTGAGACACAGAGACGCTGAGACGCAGAGACTCTGAGGCGTAGAGACACTGAGACGCAGAGACGCTGAGACGCAGAGACGCTGAGACGCAGTGACTCTGAAGCGCAGAGACGCTGAGACGCAGAGAGTATGAGACGTAGAGACGCTGAGACACAGAGACGCTGAGACGCAGAGACTCTGAGGCGTAGAGACACTGAGACGCGGAGACTCTGAGACGCAGAGACTCTGAGACGTAGAGACGCTGAGACGTAGAAACGCGGAGACGCAGAGACGCTGAGACGCAGAGACGCTGAGACGCAGAGATTTTGAGACGTACAGACGCTGAGACGCAGAGACTCTGAGACGCAGTGACGCAGAGATGCAGAGAATCTGAGACGCAGAGACTCTGAGATTCTGAGACGTAGAGAGGCTGAGACGCAGAGACGCTGAGACGCAGAGAATCTGAGACGTAGAGACGCGGAGACGCAGAGACTCTGAGACGCAGTGACTCTGAGACGCAGAGATGCAGAGACTCTGAAACGCAGAGACGCTGAGACGCAGAGACACTGAGACGTAGAGACGCGGAGACGCAGAGACTCTGAGACGTAGAGACGCTGAGACGCAAAGGCTTAGAGACGCAGAGACTCTGAGACGCAGAGACGCTGAGACAAAGCGACTCTGAGACGCAGAGTCGCTGAGACTCAGAGACTCTGAGACGTAGAGACGCTGAGACGCAGAGAGTCTGAGACGTAGAGAGGCTGAGACGCAGAGGCTCTGAGACGCAGAGACTCTGAGACTCTGGGACGCAGAGACTCTGAGACGCAGAGACGCTGAGATGCAGAGACTCTGAGACGTAGAGACGCTGAGACGCAGAGACTCTGAGACGCAGAGACTCTGAGACTCTGGGACGTAGAGACGCTGAGACGCAGAGACGCTGAGACGCAGAGGCTCTGAGACGTAGAGACGCTGAGACACAGAGACGCAGAGACGCTGAGACGCAGAGATGCTGAGACGCAGAGACGCTGAGACGCAGTGACTCTGAAGCGTAGAGACGCTGAGACGCAGAGAGTATGAGACGTAGAGACGCTGAGACTCTGAGACGCAGAGACTCTGAGGCGTAGAGACACTGAGACGCAGAGACTCTGAGACACAGAGACTCTGAGACGTAGAGACGCTGAGACGTAGAGACGCTGAGACACAGAGACGCTGAGACGCAGGGACTCTGAGACGTAGAGACGCTGAGGCGCAGAGACGCTGAGACTCAGGTACTCTGAGACGTAGAGACACTGAGACGCAGAGAATCTGAGACGTAGAGACGCTGAGACGCAGAGGCTTGGAGACGCAGAGGCTCGGAGACACAGGGACTCTGAGGCGCAGAGACGCTGAGATGAAGCGACTCTGAGACGCAGAGACGCTGTGACTCAGAGATTCTGAGACGTACAGACGCTGAGACGCAGAGAGTCTGAGACGTAGAGACGCTGAGACGCAGAGGCTCCGAGACGCAGAGACTCTGAGACGCAGAGACGCTCAGACGCAGAGACTCTGAGACGCAGAGACGCTGATACGCAGAGACGCTGAGACGCAGGGACTTTGAGACGTAGAGACGCTGAGACGCAGAGACGCTGAGACACAGAAACTCTGAGACGTAGAGACGCTGATACGCAGAGACGCAGGGACGCAGACACGCTGAGACGCAGAGACGCAGAGACGCAGAGATGCTGAGACGCAGAGGCTCGGAGACGCAGAGACTCTGAGACGCAGAGACGCTGAGACGAAGCGACTCTGAGACGCTGAAACTCAGAGACTCTGAGACGTAGAGACGCTGAGACGCAGAGACGCTGAGACGAAGCGACTCTGAGACGCTGAGACTCAGAGACTCTGAGACGAAGAGACGCTGAGACGCTCAGACGCAGAGACGCTGAGACGCAGAGACTTTGAGACGTAGAGACGCTGAGACGCAGAGGCTCTGAGACGCAGAGACTCTGAGACGCAGAGACGCTGAGACGCAGAGACTCTGAGACGCAGAGACGCAGAGACGCAGAGACTCTGAGACGTAGAGACTCTGAGGCGCAGAGACTCTGAGATGTAGAGACGCTGAGATGCAGAGACTCTGAGACGCAGAGACTCTGAGATGCAAAGACGCTGAGATGCAGAGACGCTGAGACGCAGAGACGCTGAGACGCAGAGACTCTGAGACGCAGAGACTCTGAGGCGTAGAGACACTGAGACGTAGAGACGCTGAGACGTAGAGACGCTGAGACGCAGAGACGCTGAGACGCAGGGACTCTGAGACATAGAGACGCTGAGACGTAGAAACGCGGAGACGCAGAGACGCTGAGACGCAGAGACGCTGAGACGCAGAGATTTTGAGACGTACAGACGCTGAGACGCAGAGACTCTGAGACGCAGTGACGCAGAGATGCAGAGAATCTGAGACGCAGAGACTCTGAGATTCTGAGACGTAGAGAGGCTGAGACGCAGAGACGCTGAGACGCAGAGAATCTGAGACGTAGAGACGCGGAGACGCAGAGACTCTGAGACGCAGTGACTCTGAGACGCAGAGATGCAGAGACTCTGAAACGCAGAGACGCTGAGACGCAGAGACACTGAGACGTAGAGACGCGGAGACGCAGAGACTCTGAGACGTAGAGACGCTGAGACGCAAAGGCTTAGAGACGCAGAGACTCTGAGACGCAGAGACGCTGAGACAAAGCGACTCTGAGACGCAGAGTCGCTGAGACTCAGAGACTCTGAGACGTAGAGACGCTGAGACGCAGAGAGTCTGAGACGTAGAGAGGCTGAGACGCAGAGGCTCTGAGACGCAGAGACTCTGAGACTCTGGGACGCAGAGACTCTGAGACTCTGAGACGCTGAGATGCAGAGACTCTGAGACGTAGAGACGCTGAGACGCAGAGACTCTGAGACGCAGAGACTCTGAGACTCTGGGACGTAGAGACGCTGAGACGCAGAGACGCTGAGACGCAGAGGCTCTGAGACGTAGAGACGCTGAGACACAGAGACGCAGAGACGCTGAGACGCAGAGATGCTGAGACGCAGAGACGCTGAGACGCAGTGACTCTGAAGCGTAGAGACGCTGAGACGCAGAGAGTATGAGACGTAGAGACGCTGAGACTCTGAGACGCAGAGACTCTGAGGCGTAGAGACACTGAGACGCAGAGACTCTGAGACACAGAGACTCTGAGACGTAGAGACGCTGAGACGTAGAGACGCTGAGACACAGAGACGCTGAGACGCAGGGACTCTGAGACGTAGAGACGCTGAGGCGCAGAGACGCTGAGACTCAGGTACTCTGAGACGTAGAGACACTGAGACGCAGAGAATCTGAGACGTAGAGACGCTGAGACGCAGAGGCTTGGAGACGCAGAGGCTCGGAGACACAGGGACTCTGAGGCGCAGAGACGCTGAGATGAAGCGACTCTGAGACGCAGAGACGCTGTGACTCAGAGATTCTGAGACGTACAGACGCTGAGACGCAGAGAGTCTGAGACGTAGAGACGCTGAGACGCAGAGGCTCCGAGACGCAGAGACTCTGAGACGCAGAGACGCTCAGACGCAGAGACTCTGAGACGCAGAGACGCTGATACGCAGAGACGCTGAGACGCAGGGACTTTGAGACGTAGAGACGCTGAGACGCAGAGACGCTGAGACACAGAAACTCTGAGACGTAGAGACGCTGATACGCAGAGACGCAGGGACGCAGACACGCTGAGACGCAGAGACGCAGAGACGCAGAGATGCTGAGACGCAGAGGCTCGGAGACGCAGAGACTCTGAGACGCAGAGACGCTGAGACGAAGCGACTCTGAGACGCTGAAACTCAGAGACTCTGAGACGTAGAGACGCTGAGACGCAGAGACGCTGAGACGAAGCGACTCTGAGACGCTGAGACTCAGAGACTCTGAGACGAAGAGACGCTGAGACGCTCAGACGCAGAGACGCTGAGACGCAGAGACTTTGAGACGTAGAGACGCTGAGACGCAGAGGCTCTGAGACGCAGAGACTCTGAGACGCAGAGACGCTGAGACGCAGAGACTCTGAGACGCAGAGACGCAGAGACGCAGAGACTCTGAGACGTAGAGACTCTGAGGCGCAGAGACTCTGAGATGTAGAGACGCTGAGATGCAGAGACTCTGAGACGCAGAGACTCTGAGATGCAAAGACGCTGAGATGCAGAGACGCTGAGACGCAGAGACGCTGAGACGCAGAGACTCTGAGACGCAGAGACTCTGAGGCGTAGAGACACTGAGACGTAGAGACGCTGAGACGTAGAGACGCTGAGACGCAGAGACGCTGAGACGCAGGGACTCTGAGACATAGAGACGCTGAGACGCAGAGACGCTGAGATGCAGATACTCTGAGACGTAGAGACGCTGAGACGCAGAGAATCTGAGACGTAGAGACGCTGAGACGCAGAGGCTCGGAGGCACAGGGACTCTGAGGCGCAGAGACGCTGAGACGAAGCGACTCTGAGACGCAGAGACGCTGTGACTCAGAGACTCTGAGACGTAGAGACGCTGAGACGCAGAGAATCTGAGACGTAGAGACTCTGAGACGCAGAGACTCTGAGACGCAGAGACGCAGAGACTCTGAGATGCAGAGACGCTGAGACGCAGAGAATCTGAGACGTAGAGACTCTGAGACGCAGAGACGCTGAGACGCAGAGATGCTGAGACGCAGAGACTTTGAGACGTAGAGACGCTGAGATGCAGAGACACTGAGACACAGAAACTCTGAGACGTAGAGACGCTGATACGCAGAGACGCAGAGATGCAGAGACGCTGAGACGCAGAGACGCTGAGACGAAGCGATTCTGAGACGCAGAGACGCTGAGACTCAGAGACTCTGAGACGTAGAGACGCTGAGACGCAGAGAGTCTGAGACGTAGAGACTCTGAGACGCAGAGGCTCTGAGATGCAGAGACTCTGAGATGCAGAGGCTCTGAGACGCAGAGACTCTGAGACGCAGAGACGCAGAGACGCTGAGACGCAGAGACGCTGAGACGCAGAGACTTTGAGACGTAGAGACGCTGAGACGCAGAGGCTCTGAGACGCAGAGGCTCTGAGACGCAGAGACGCTGAGACTCAGAGACTCTGAGACGCAGAGACGCTGAGACGCAGAGACTCTGAGACGTAGAGACTCTGAGGCGCAGAGACTCTGAGATGTAGAGACGCTGAGACGCAGAGACTCTGAGACGCAGAGACTCTGAGACGCAAAGACGCTGAGACGCTGAGACGCAGAGACGCTGATAGGCAGAGACGCTGAGACGCAGAGACTTTGAGACGCAGAGATGCTGAGACGCAGAGGCTCGGAGACGCAGAGACTCTGAGACGCAGAGACGCTGAGACGAAGCGATTCTGAGACGCAGAGACGCTGAGACTCAGAGACTCTGAGACGTAGAGACGCTGAGACGCAGAGAGTCTGAGACATAGAGACTCTGAGACGCAGAGGCTCTGAGACGCAGAGACTCTGAGATGCAGAGGCTCTGAGACGCAGAGACTCTGAGACGCAGAGACGCTGAGACGCAGAGATGCTCAGACGCAGAGACGCTGAGATGCAGAGACTTTGAGACGTAGAGACGCTGAGACGCAGAGGCTCTGAGACGCAGAGGCTCTGAGACGCAGAGACGCCGAGACACAGAGACTCTGAGATGCAGAGACGCTGAGACGCAGAGACTCTGAGACGCAGAGACACTGATACGCAGAGACTTTGAGACGTAGAGACGCTGAGACGTAGTGACGCTGAGACGCAGAGACGCTGAGATGCAGAGACGCTGAGACGCAGAGACTCTGAGATGCAAAGACGCAGAGACGCTGAGACGCAGAGACGCTGAGACGCTGAGACGCAGAGACGCTGAGACGCAGAGACGCTGATACGCAGAGACTTTGAGACGTAGAGACGCTGAGACGTAGTGACGCTGAGACGCAGAGACGCTGAGACGCAGGGACTCTGAGACGCAGAGAAGCTGAGACGTAGAGACGCTGAGACGCAGAGACTCTGAGACGCTGAGACGCAGAGACGCTGAGACGCAGAGACTTTGAGACGTAGAGACGCTGAGACGTAGTGACGCTGAGACGCAGAGACGCTGAGACGCAGAGACGCTGAGACGCACAGACTCTGAGACGCAAAGACGCAGAGACGCTGAGACGCAGAGACGCTGAGACGCAGAGACGCTGATACGCAGAGACTTTGAGACATAGAGACGCTGAGACGTAGTGACGCTGAGACGCAGAGACGCTGAGACGCAGGGACTCTGAGACGCAGAGACGCTGAGACGTAGAGACGCTGAGACGCAGAGACTCTGAGACGCTGAGACGCTGAGACGCAGAGACTTTGAGGCGTAGAGACGCTGAGACGCAGACGCAGAGACGCTGAGACGCAGAGACACTGAGCCGCAGAGACTTTGAGACGTTGAGACGCTGAGACGCAGAGACGCTGAGACGCAGAGACTCTGAGACGCAGAGACGCTGAGACGCAGAGACTTTGAGACGTAGAGACGCTGAGACGCAGAGACGCTGAGACGCAGAGACGCTGAGACGCAGAGACTTTGAGACGTAGAGACGCTGAGACGCAGAGACGCTGAGACGCAGATACTCTGAGACGCAAAGACGCTGAGACGCAGAGACGCTGAGACGCAGAGACTTTGAGACGTAGAGACGCTGAGACGCAGAGACGCTGAGACGCAGAGACGCTGAGACGCAGAGACTCTGAGACGCAGAGACGCTGAGACGCAGAGACTTTGAGACGTAGAGACGCTGAGACGCAGAGACGCTGATACGCAGAGACTTTGAGACGTAGAGACGCTGAGACGTAGTGACGCTGAGACGCAGAGACGCTGAGACGCAGGGACTCTGAGACGCAGAGACGCTGAGACGTAGAGACGCTGAGACGCAGAGAGTCTGAGACGTAGAGAAGCAGAGACGCTGAGACGCAGAGACTTTGAGGCGTAGAGACGCTGAGACGCAGAGACGCAGAGACGCTGAGACGCAGAGATGCTGAGACGCAGAGACGCAGAGACGCAGTGACTCTGAAGCGTAGAGACGCTGAGACGCAGAGACTCTGAGACGCAGAGACGCTGAGACGCAGAGACGCTGAGACGTAGAGACGCTGAGACGCCGAGACGCTGAGACGCAGGGACTCTGAGACGTAGAGACGCTGAGACGCAGAGACGCTGAGACGCAGAGACGCATATACTCTGAGACGCAGAGACGCTGAGACGTAGAGACGCTGAGACGCAGAGACGCTGAGACGCAGGGACTCTGAGACGTAGAGACGCTGAGACGCAGAGACGCAGATTCTCTGAGGCGCAGAGACGCTGAGACGCAGAGAATCTGAGGCGTAGAGACGCTGAGACGCAGAGGCTCGGAGACACAGGGACTCTGAGGCGCAGAGACGCTGAGACGAAGCGACTCTGAGACGCAGAGACGCTGTGACTCAGAGACTCTGAGACGTAGAGACGCTGAGACGCAGAGAGTCTGAGACGTTGTGACGCAGAGGCTCTGAGACGCAGAGACTCTGAGACGCAGAGACGCTGAGACGAAGAGAATCTGAGACGTAGAGACTCTGAGACGCAGAGACTCTGAGACGCAGAGACGCTGAGACGCAGAGACGCTGAGACGCAGAGACGCTGAGACGCCGAAACTCTGAGACGTAGAGACGCTGAGACGCAGAGACGCTGAGACGAAGCGACTCTGAGACGCTGAGACTCAGAGACTCTGAGACGAAGAGACGCTGAGACGCTCAGACGCAGAGACACTGAGACGCAGAGACTTTGAGACGTAGAGACGCTGAGACGCAGAGAATCTGAGACGTAGAGACTCTGAGACGCAGAGACTCTGAGACGCAGAGACGCAGAGACTCTGAGACGCAGAGACGCTGAGACGCAGAGAATCTGAGACGTAGAGACTCTGAGACGCAGAGACGCAGAGACGCAGAGACTTTGAGACGTAGAGACGCTGAGATGCAGAGACGCTGAGACACAGAAACTCTGAGACGTAGAGACGCTGATACGCAGAGACGCAGAGACGCAGAGACGCTGAGACGCAGAGACGCTGAGACGAAGCGATTCTGAGACGCAGAGACGCTGAGACTCTGAGACGTAGAGACGCTGAGACGCAGAGAGTCTGAGACGTAGAGACTCTGAGACGCAGAGGCTCTGAGACGCAGAGACTCTGAGACGCAGAGACGCTGAGACGCAGAGACGCTGAGACGCAGAGACGCTGAGACGCAGAGACTTTGAGACGTAGAGACGCTGAGACGCAGAGGCTCTGAGACGCAGAGGCTCTGAGACGCAGAGACGCTGAGACTCAGAGACTCTGAGACGCAGAGACGCTGAGACGCAGAGACTCTGAGACGTAGAGACTCTGAGGCGCAGAGACTCTGAGATGTAGAGACGCTGAGACGCTGAGACGCAGAGACGCAGAGACTCTGAGACGCAAAGACGCTGAGACGCTGAGACGCAGAGACGCTGATAGGCAGAGACGCTGAGACGCAGAGACTTTGAGACGCAGAGATGCTGAGACGCAGAGGCTCGGAGACGCAGAGACTCTGAGACGCAGAGACGCTGAGACGAAGCGATTCTGAGACGCAGAGACGCTGAGACTCAGAGACTCTGAGACGTAGAGACGCTGAGACGCAGAGAGTCTGAGACATAGAGACTCTGAGACGCAGAGGCTCTGAGACGCAGAGACTCTGAGATGCAGAGGCTCTGAGACGCAGAGACTCTGAGACGCAGAGACGCTGAGACGCAGAGACGCTGAGACGCAGAGACGCTGAGATGCAGAGACTTTGAGACGTAGAGACGCTGAGACGCAGAGGCTCTGAGACGCAGAGGCTCTGAGACGCAGAGACGCCGAGACACAGAGACTCTGAGATGCAGAGACGCTGATACGCAGAGACTTTGAGACGTAGAGACGCTGAGACGCAGAGACGCTGAGACGCAGAGACTCTGAGACGCAGAGACGCAGAGACGCTGAGACGCAGAGACGCTGAGACGCTGAGACGCAGAGACGCTGAGACGCAGAGACGCTGATACGCAGAGACTTTGAGACGTAGAGACGCTGAGACGTAGTGACGCTGAGACGCAGAGACGCTGAGACGCAGGGACTCTGAGACGCAGAGACGCTGAGACGTAGAGACGCTGAGACGCAGAGACGCAGAGACGCTGAGACGCTGAGACGCAGAGACGCTGAGACGCAGAGACTTTGAGACGTAGAGACGCTGAGACGCAGAGACGCTGAGACGCAGAGACTCTGAGACGCAAAGACGCAGAGACGCTGAGACGCAGAGACGCTGAGACGCAGAGACGCTGATACGCAGAGACTTTGAGACGTAGAGACGCTGAGACGTAGTGACGCTGAGACGCTGAGACGCAGGGACTCTGAGACGCAGAGACGCTGAGACGTAGAGACGCTGAGACGCAGAGAGTCTGAGACGTAGAGACGCAGAGACGCTGAGACGCAGAGACTTTGAGGCGTAGAGACGCTGAGACGCAGACGCAGAGACGCAGAGACGCTGAGACGCAGAGATGCTGAGACGCAGAGACGCAGAGACGCAGAGACGCTGAGACGCTGAGACGCAGAGACGCTGAGACGCAGGGACTCTGAGACGTAGAGACGCTGAGACGCAGAGACGCAGAGACGCTGAGACGCAGAGACGCTGAGACGCAGAGACTTTGAGGCGTAGAGACGCTGAGACGCAGAGACGCAGAGACGCTGAGACGCAGAGATGCTGAGATGCAGAGACGCTGAGACGCAGTGACTCTGAAGCGTAGAGACGCTGAGACGCAGAGAGTATGAGACGTAGAGACGCTGAGACGCAGAGACTCTGAGACGCAGAGACGCTGAGACGTAGAGACGCTGAGACGTAGAGACGCTGAGGCGCAGAGACTCTGCGACGTAGAGACGCTGAGACGCAGAGACGCTGAGACGCAGAGACGCAGATACTCTGAGACTCAGAGACGCTGAGACGTAGAGACGCTGAGACGCAGAGACGCTGAGACGCAGGGACTCTGAGACGTAGAGACGCTGAGACGCAGAGACGCTGAGACGCAGAGACGCAGATACTCTGAGACTCAGAGACGCTGGGACGTAGAGACGCTGAGACGCAGAGACGCTGAGACGCAGGGACTCTGAGACGTAGAGACGCTGAGACGTAGAGATGCAGAGACGCAGAGAAGCTGAGACGCAGGGACTCTGAGACGTAGAGACGCTGAGAAGCAGAGACGCTGAGACGCAGAGACGCAGACACTCTGAGACGCAGAGACGCTGAGACGTAGAGACGCTGAGACGTAGAGACGCTGAGACGCAGAGACGCTGAGACGCAGGGACTCTGAGACGTAGAGACGCTGAGACGCAGAGACGCTGAGACGCAGATTGTCTGAGACGCAGAGACGCTGAGACGCAGCGAATCTGAGACGTAGAGACTCTGAGACGCAGAGGCTCGGAGACACAGGGACACTGAGGCGCTGAGACGCTGAGACGTAGAGACGCTGTGACTCAGAGACTCTGAGACGTAGAGACGCTGAGACGCAGAGAGTCTGAGACGTAGAGACGCTGAGACGCAGAGGCTCTGAGACGCAGAGATTCTGAGACGCAGAGACGCTGAGACGCAGAGAATCTGAGACGTAGAGACTCTGAGACGCAGAGACGCTGAGACGCAGAGACGCAGAGACGCTGAGACGCTGAGACGCAGAGACTTTGAGGCGTAGAGACGCTGAGACGCAGAGAATCTGAGACGTAGAGACGCTGAGACGCAGAGGCTCGGAGACACAGGGACTCTGAGGCGCAGAGACGCTGAGACGAAGCGACTCTGAGACGCAGAGACGCTGTGACTCAGAGACTCTGAGACGTAGAGATGCTGAGACGCAGAGAATCTGAGACGTAGAGACGCTGAGACGCAGAGGCTCTGAGACGCAGAGATTCTGAGACGCAGAGACGCTGAGACGCAGAGAATCTGAGACGTAGAGACTCTGAGACGCAGAGACGCTGAGACGCAGAGACGCTGAGACGCAGAGATGCTGAGACGCAGAGACGCTGAGACGCAGAGACACTGAAGCGTAGAGACGCTGAGACGCAGAGACGCAGTGACGCTGAGACGCAGAGACTCTGAGACGTCGGGACGCTGAGACGCAGAGACTCTGTGATGCAGAGACGCAGAGACACAGAAACTCTGAGACGTAGAGACGCTGAAACACAGAGACTCTGGGACGCAGAGACTCTGAGACTCTGAGACGCAGAGACGCTGAGACGAAGCGACTCTGAGATTCTGAGAGGCAGAGACACTGAGACGCAGTGACTCTGAGACGCAGAGACGCAGAGATGCAGATACTCTGAAACGCAGTGACGCAGAGATGCAGAGAATCTGAGACGCAGAGACTCTGAGACTCTGAAACTCTGAGGCTCACAGACGTTGAGTCGCAGAGAGTCTGAGACTCTGAGGCTCAGAGATGCAGAGATGAGGAGACGCAGTGACTCTGAGACGCAGAGACGCTGAGACGCAGAGGCGCAGAGTCGCAGAGTCGCAGAGACGCAGAGACTCTGAGAGGCAGAGATGCTGAGACGACGAGACAATGAGACGCAGAGGCTGTGAGACGCTGAGACTCAGACACACAGAGACGCTGAGGAGCACAGGCGCTGAAAAGCAGAGACTCTGAGACGCAGAGACTCAGATGCAGTGACTCTGAGGCGTAGAGACGCTGAGACGCAGAGACGCAGAGACTCTGAGACGCAGAGACGCAGAGACACAGAGACTCTGAGATGCAGAGACTTTGAGACGCAGAGACTCTGAGACGCAGAAATGCAGAGACACAGAGACTCTGAGATGCAGAGACTTTGAGACGCAGAGACTCTGAAACGCAGTGACGCAGAGGTGCAGAGAATCCAAGATGCAGAGACGCAGAGAATCTGAGACGCAGAGACTCTGAGACGCTGAGACGCAGAGACTCTGAGACGCTGAGACGCAGAGACTCTGAGACGCTGAGACGCAGAGACTCTGAGACGCAGAGACGCAGAGACTCTGAGACGCTGAGACGCAGAGACTCTGAGAAGCAGAGACGCAGAGACGCTGAGACGCAGAGACTTTGAGACACAGAGACTCTGAGACGCCAAGACTCTGAGACACAGAGACTCTGAGACGCCAAGACTCTGAGACACAGAGACTCTGAGACGCCAAGACTCTGAGACACAGAGACTCTGAGACGCAAAGATGCAGACGCAGAGACTCTGAGACACAGAGACTCTGAGACGCAAAGATGCAGACGCAGAGACTCTGAGACACAGAGACTCTGAGACGCCAAGACTCTGAGACACAGAGACTCTGAGACGCAAAGATGCAGACGCAGAGACTCTGAGATGCAGAGACGCTGAGACGCAAAGATGCAGACGCAGAGACGCTGAGACGCAGAGACGCAAAGACGCAGAGACTCTGAGACGCAGAGACTCTGAGATGCAAAGACGCTGAGATGCAGAGACACTGAGACACTGAGTCGCAGAGACTGAGACGCAGGGACGCCGAGACGCAGAGACTCTGACACGCTGAGACGATGCCACTCTGAGATTCTGAGAGGCAGAGCCGCTGAGACGCAGAGACGCTGAGACTCTGAAACGCAGTGATGCAGAGATGCAGAGAATCTGAGATGCAGAAACTCTGAGACGCAGAGACGCTAAGAGGCTGAGACTCTGAGATGCTGCAACGCAGAGACTCTGAGACTCTGAGATGCTGCAACGCAGAGACTCTTTGACGCTGAGACTCTGAGATGCAGCAACTTGAGACGCAGATACTCTGAGACTCTGAGACGCAGTGACTCTGAGATGCAGATGCTCTGAGACTCTGAGGCGCAGAGACTCTGAAACACAAAGACGCAGAGGCTATGAGACACAGAGACGTAGAGATGCTGAGAGTCTGAGATGCAGAAACTCAGAAATGGAGAGATTCTGAGACTCTGAGACGCTGAAACGCAGAGAATCTGAAAAGCAGATATGCAGAGGCACAGAGACTCTGAGACACAGACACTCTGAGACTCTGAGACTCTGAGACGTCGATCTCTGAGACTCTGAGATTCTGAGACTTTGAGACGCAGAGTCTCTGAGACTCTGAAACACAGAGACTCTGAGAATCGTAGACTCTGACACGCAGATACTCTGAGACTCTGAGACACAGGGACTCTGAGACACAGATACTCTGAGATGCAGAGACTCTGAGATGCAGAAACTCTGAGACACCGAGACTCAGAGACACTTAGATGCAGACACTCTGTGACTTGGAGACTCTGAGACGCTGAAATGCAGAGACGCTGAAACTCAGAGACTCTGAGGTGCAGAGACTCTGAGATGCCGAGACTCAGAGAGCGTGAGATGCTGAGACTCTGGGACGTGGAGTCTCTGAGATTCTGAGATGCTGAGATTCTGAGATGCTGAGAGAGAAAGACAGAGGGAGAGAGTGAGAGAGAGAAAGTGAGAGAGAGAGTGACAGAGAGAGAGTGACAGAGAAGGAAAGAGACAGAGAGAGAGAGACAGAGAGAGAGAGACAGAGGGACAGAGAGAGTGAGACAGAATGGGAGACAGAGAGAGACAGAGTGTGTGTGTCTGAGAGAGAGAGAGAGACAGAGGGAGAGAATTAGAGAGAGAGAGAGACAAAATGAGAGAGAGAGAGTGCCAGAGAGAGAGAGACGGACAGGGAGAGAGAGAGACTGAGTGAGAGAGACAGAGGGAGACAGAGAGAGACAGGGAGAGACAGAGAGGGAGAGAGAAAGAGAAAGTGAGAGAGTGAGTGAGAAAGGGGCAGAGAGAGAGTGTGAGGGAGAGACAGAGGCAGAGGGAGAGATAGAGAGACAGAGGGAGAGAGAGAGAGAAACAGAGTGACAGAGAGAGAGAGACAGAGAGAAAGACAGACTGAGAGAGAGACAGAGGGAGAGACAGAGGCAGAGAGAGAGAGAGGCAGGAAGAGAGACAGTGTGTGTGTCAGAGAGAGAGAAAGAGGGAGAGAGTAAGAGAGAGCCAGACAGAGAGACAGCGAGGCAGAGGGAGAAAGAGAGAGAGAGGTAGAGAGGGAGAGACAGACAGACAGAGACAGAGGGAGAGACAGAGAGAGAGAGAGAAAGACAGAGGGAGAGAGAGAGACAGAGACAAGAAGAGAGAGAGAGTGACACTGAGACAGAGACAGTGAGAGAGAGAGAGGCAGGGAGTGAGAGAGACAGTGACAGAGAGACAGAGAGAGTGAGAGACAGACAGACAGACAGAGAGAGTGAGAGAGAGGCATGGAAAGTGAGAGAGAGGGAGACAAACAGTGAGAGAGAGCGAGTGAGGCAGAGAGAGAGTGAGACAGAAAGGTAGAGAGAGAGAGTGAGATAGAATGAGAGAGAGGCACAGAGAGAGAGAGAGACAGAGTGAGAGAGAGAGAGAGAGACCGAGAGAGAGAGACAGAGAGAGTGAGACAGAGAGCGAGTGAGAGAGAGAGAGAGAAAGTGAAAAATAGAGAGACAGGCAGAGAGAGACCGGGACAGAGAGAGTGAGACAGGGAGGCAGTCTGAGAGAGACAGAGAGACAAAGTGAGAGAGTGAGAGAGAGAGAGAGAGGGAGAGACAGAAAGAGAGGCAGAGAGAGATAGATAGGGAGAGAGAGATACAGAGAGGGAGAGAGAGAGACACAGAGAGACAGAGACAGTGAGAGAGAGAGAGAGATAGAGACAGAGAGTAAGAGACAGAGACAGTGAGGGAGAGAGACAGAGAGGGAGTGAGACAGAGAGACATAGAGAGTGAGAGAGAGAGATAGAGAGATTGAGAGACAGAGAGAGACAGAGAGAGAGAGACAGAGACAGAGTGAGAGGCAGAGTGAGAGAAAGAGACAGAGAGAGTGAGAGATTAACAGAGGGAGAGACAGAGTGAGGGAGAGAGAGAGGGAAAGAGAGTGACAAAGAGAGAGAGAGACAGAGGGAGAGGGAGAAACAGAGAGATAGAGAGAGACAGAGAGAGACAGAGGCAGAGAAAGAGAGAGACAGGGAGAGAGAGAGACAGAGACAGAATGAGTGGCACAGTGAGAGAAAGAGAGAGAGAGACACAGAGAGTGAGAGATTAACAGAGGGAGAGACAGAGTGAGGGAGAGAGAGAGGGAAAGAGAGTGACAAAGAGAGAGAGAGACAGAGAGAGAGAGAGAGACGGAGGGAGAGGGAGAAACAGAGAGATAGAGAGAGACAGAGAGAGACAGAGGCAGAGAAAGAGAGAGACAGGGAGAGAGAGACAGAGACAGAATGAGTGGCACAGTGAGAGAAAGAGAGAGAGAGACACAGAGAGTGAGAGATTAACAGAGGTAGAGACAGAGTGAGGGAGAGAGAGAGACGGAAAGACAGTGACAGAGAGAGAGCAACAGAGGGAGAGAGAGAGAGACAGAAGGAGAGGGAGAGACAGAAAGAGATAGAGAGAGAGAGAGGGAGAGAGAGAAACAGAGAGATAGAGAGAGACAGAAGCAGAGAGAGACAGAGTGAGAGAGAGAGACAGAGGGATCGAGAGAGAGAGAGTGAGAGAGAGACAGAGTGAGTGAGAGACAGAGAGAGAGAGCGAGAAAGAGACAGAGAGAAAGACAGAGAGAGAGAGAGGCACAGAGATAGAGAGACAGAGAGAGAGAGACAGAGAGACAGACGGAGAGAGACAGGGTGACAGAGATACACAGTGAGAACAGAGAGGGAGAGATAGAGACAGAGAGAGAGAGTGAGAGACAGAGCGAGAGAGAAAGAGAGAGACAGACAGAGGGAGAGAGAGAGACAGAGACAGAGACGGAGTGAGAGGCAGAATGAGAGAAAGAGAGAGACAGAGAGAGTGAGAGACTAACAGAAGGAGAGACAGAGTGAGAGAGAGAGAGGGAAAAAGAGTGACAGAGAGAGAGACAGAGAGTGAGACAGAGGGAGAGAGAGAGTCAGAGAGGGAGACAGTGAGACAGAGAGAGAGGAAGACAGAGGGAGAGAGAAAGAGAGAGACAGATAGAGAGGGAGAGAAACAAGGTGAGAGAGAGAGTGACAGGGAGACAGAGACCGAGACAGCGAGAAACAGAGAGAGAGATGGGGGAGACACAGAGAGAGAGAGAGGAAGACAGAGAGAAATAGACAGAGGGAGAGAGAAACAGAGACACAGAGGGAAATGAAGTGCGAGAGACAGAGAGAGACAGACAGAGAGAGAGAGACAGAGACAGAGACAGAGACTGAGAGAGAGTCAGGCAGAGAGAGAGAGACAGAGAGAAAGAGATGGAAAGACAGAGAGAGAGAGAGAGACAGAGAGAGTGAGAGAGAGAGAGACAGAGACTGAGAGAGAGACAGACAGAGAGAGAGAGAGACAGAGAGAAAGAGACGGAAAGACAGAGAGAGTGAGAGAGAGAGAGAATGAGAGACAGAGAGAGGGAGTGGGAGACAGAGGGAGAGAGACAGAGAGAGAATGAGAGAGAGAGAGACAGGGAGAGAGTGAGAGAGAGAGAGAGTGAGAGAGAGAGACAGGGACCGAGAGAGAGACAGAGAGAGAGAGTGAGAGACAGAGGGAAGGACAGAGAGAGAGAGAGACAGAGAGAGAGAGAGACATAGAGAGAGAGAGAGAGACAGAGTGAGAGACAGAGGGAAGGACAGAGAGAGAGAGACAGAGAGAGAGAGACAGAGGGAGAGAGAGAGATACAAAGACAGAGAGAGACAGAGAGAGAGAGAGACAAAGACAGAGAGAGAGAGAGAGAGAAATAGTGAGAGGCAGAGTGAGAGAGACAGAGTGTGTGTGAGAGAGACAGAGAGACAGAGTGAGAGAGAGAGATTGAGAGAGAGACAGAGAGAGAGAGACAGAATGAGAGAGAGACAGAGAGTGAGAGAGACAGAGAGAGAGTGAGAGATAGAAGGACAGAGAGAGAGTGAGAGACAGAGGGAGCGATAGAGAGAGAGAAAGACTGACAGAGGGAGAGAGAGAGATACAGAGTGAGAGAAAGAGAGAGAGAGGGTCCGAGAGAGAGACAGAGAGACAGAGACCGAGACAGAGTGAGAGACAGAGAGAGAGAGAGAGACAAAGACAGAGAGAGAGAGAGAGAGAGAGAGAGAGACAGAGAGAGAGACAGAGAGAGAGACAAAGACAGAGAAGAGAGAGACAGAAATAGTGAGAGGCAGAGAGAGAGAGACAGAGTGTGTGTGTGAGAGAGAGAGACAGAGTGGGAAAGAGAGATTGAGAGAGAGAGAGACAGAGAGAGAGAGACAGAGTGAGAGAGAAAGATTGAGAGAGAGAGAATGAGAGAGAGAGAGACAGAGAGAGAGTGAGAGAGAGAGGGAGAGACAGAGAGAGAGTGAGAGAGAGGACAGAGTGAGAGAGAGAGGGAGAGACAGAGACAGAGACAGAGGGAGAGAGAGAGACAGAAAGAGAGACAGACGGAGAGAGAGAGTGAGAGAGGGAAACAGTGAGACAGAGAGAGAGGAAGACAGAGGGAGAGAGAAAAAGAGAGACAGACAGACAGGCAGTGGGAGAGAGAGACAGACAGACAGACAGACAGAGAGACGGAGACAAGGTGAGAGAGAGAGTGACAGGGAGACCGAGACAGCGAGAAACAGAGAGAGAGATGGGGGAGGCACAGAGGGAAATAGAGTGCGAGAGACAGAGAGAGAGAGTAAGAGAGAGAGAGACAGAGACTGAGAGAGAGAGAGACTGAGAGAGAGAGAGACTGAGAGAGAGACAGAGACTTAGAGAGAGACAGACAGAGAGAGAGAGACAGAGAGTGAAAGAGACGGAAAGACAGAGAGAGACAGAGAGAGTGAGAGAGAGAGATAGAGAGATAGAGACAGAGAGAGGGAGTGAGAGACAGAGAGAGAGAGTCAGAGAGAGAGAGGCAGAGAGGCAATAAGAGAGAGACACAGAGAGAGAGTGACAGAGAGAGAGAGAGAGAGAAAGAGAGACAGAGTGAGAGAGAGAGAGAGACAGGGACCGAGACAGAGTGAGAGACAGAGTGAAGGACAGAGGGAGAGTGAGACCGGGAGACAGAGACTGAGAGTGAGACAGAGACAACGACAGAGAGAGAGACAGAGTGTGTGAGAGAGAGAGAGGCAGAGAGAGAGAGAGAGAGAGAGTAAGAGTGAGAGAAAGAGACAGAGGGATAGAGAAAGAGAGACAGAGAGAGAGAGACAGAATGAGAGAGAGAGAGTCAGAAAGTGAGAGAGACAGAGAGAGAGTGAGAGAGAGAAGGACAGAGAGAGAGAGAGATTGACAGAGTGAGAGGGAGACTGAGAGAGAGACAGAGTGAGAGAGATGCAGAGTGAGAGACAGAGAGAGCGATAGAGTCAGAGAATGAGAGACAGATCGAGAGACAGAGGGAGAGGGAAAGGGAGAGACAGACAGAGAGAGAGACAGAGTGAGATAGAGAGAGAGACAGAGAGACAGCGAGAGAGACAGTGAGAGAGAGAGAGACAGAGACTGAGAGAGAGAAAGGGAGAGAGAGAGGGACCGAGAGAGAGATAGAGATAGAGACAGAGTGAAGGACAAAGGGAGAGGGAGAGAGACTGAGAGAGAGACAGAGAGAGAGACAGAGACAGGGTGAGAGGCAGAGTGAGAGAAAGAGAGAGACAGAGAGAGTGACAGATTAACAGAGGGAGAGACAGAGTGAAGGAGAGAAAGAGGGAAACAGAGCGACAGAAAGAGAGGAGAGACAGAGGGAGATAGAGGGAGAGTGAGAGAGAAACAGAGGGAAAGAGAGAGAGACAGAGAGGTAGAGAGAGAGAGAGAGAGAGAGAGGGAGACAGTGAGACACAGAGAGAGGAAGACCGAGGAAGAGAGAAAGAGAGAGACAGACAGAGAGAGAGATAGAAAGGGAGAGAGAGACAGAGAGACTGAGAGAATGTGAGAGCGAGAGTGACAGGGAGAGAGAGACCGAGACAGCGAGAAACAGAGAGAGAGAGATGGGGGAGACACAGAGAGAGAGTGACAGAGAGAGAAGGAGTCAGGGAGAGGGAGTCAGAGAGAGAGAAAGACAGGGAGAGAGAGAGAGACATCGACAGTGTGGGTGAGAGAGAGAGACAGGGACCGAGAGAGAGACAGGGAGAGAGAGACAGAGTGAGAGAGTGAGAGAGAGAGACAGAGAGAGTGAGAGTGAGACAGAGGGAGAGAGTGACAGAGAGAGAGAGACAGAGGGAGTGAGAAAGGGAGACACAGAGATTGAGAGAGAGAGACAGCGAGAGTGAGAGAGACAGTGTGTGTGTGTGAGAGAGAGAGAGACAGAGAGAGAGAGGGAGAGAGTAAGAGAGAGACAGAGAGTCAGGGTGAGTGAGAGAGAGGGAGACAGAGAATGAGAGAGAGAGAGACAGAGGCAGAGAGAGGGAGAGAGAGGGAGGCAAAGTGAGAGTGAGAGTGACAGAGAGAGACAGACAGACAGAATCAGAGAGAGAGAGAGAGAATGACAGAGGGCGAGAGAGAGACAGAGGGAGAGACAAAGTGAGCGAGAGAGAGTGACAGAGAGAGAGAGACAGGGTGCGAGAGACAGAGTGAGGGAGACAGAGGGAGAGAGAGAATGAGACAGAATGAGAGAGAGTGAGACAGAGGGGGAGAGAGAAAGAGAGAGACAGACAGAGACAGAGAGAGACAGATAGAGTGGGTGAGAGAGAGACAGACTGGGTGAGAGAGAGAGAGAGAGACAGAGACAGAGAGAGAATGCCAGAGAGAGAGAGAGAGAGTGAGAGTGAGAGAGAGACAAAGACAGAGAGAGAGAGAGAGACAGAGTGAGAGAGAGAGTCAGAGAGAGACAGAGAGAGTGAGAGAGAGACAGAGAGAGGGAGACAGAGAATGAGAGAGACAGAGAGAGTGAGACAGAATGAGAGAGAGGGACAGAGTGAGAGACAGAGTGAGAGAGAGAGAGAGACAGAGAGAGAGGCAGAGGGAGAGAGAGATTGACAGAGAGAGAGAGAGGCAGAGGGAGAGACAGAGAGAGAGAGAGGTAGAGGGAGAGACAGAGAGAGAGACAAAGTGAGAAAGTGATTGACAGAGAGAGAGAGTGACAAAGAGAGAGAGAGAGAGACAGGGAGAGAGTGACAGAGTGAGAGAGAGTGAGACAGAATGAGCAAGAGAGGGGGACAGAGAGGGAGAGAGACAGAGAGAGAGAGGCAGAGGGAGAGAGAGGCAGAGGGAGAGAGAGAGAGAGATAGAGGGAGAGACAGAGAGACAGAGAAAGATAGAGAGAAAG